>NC_056739.1:1333061279-1333361279 GCF_019279795.1 Protopterus annectens
CTCAGATGTTACATACATGCTGTGTATGGACAGACTGCTATACCTCAAATGAATCCCTGTACCATACTGGCTACATAGGTGTGATCACTACCTGAAGTACACAGCCATGTCTCACCAACTCCAGTCAGGAATACAACATCTGAGTATCCCAATCTGTCCACACAACATGCACCAGAGACCTCAACCACACTTCCACACTACAAAGAACATGCTTGTTGGACAGGTTCACAATCCAGACACTGCCCATGGTATGGAATAAACATTACATACATGTGAATCAGTTCACATCACTGGCCATCCACGATGCACGTTGGATGAGTGAATGGGGAATAGAATACCCACCCCTGGAGTTCACACCAGTGACTATACTCAGCCACCTCATTGAGGACTATTGTCGGGTGGTGTGATGGCAGGGTATTCCCTTGGGCTGGTCTTGTACAGCCTTCATGGCTATTCACCTAGAACATACCTATGAATCTACGAACCTATGTATCTCAGCACTGGCAACTGTGTGAATGTGTGTGTGTGTGTGTGTGTGTGTGTGTGTGTGTGTGTGTGTGTGTGTGTGTGTGTGTGTGTGTGTGTGTGTGGAGTGCTGTGTATATCACTGGTTGTCAGTGTGGAAAGTTGTATGTGACAGACTATTATGACTACTATCACACCCCCTACACCCACCATTGCCATTCCTCACAAGGACATGTGATGTCCTTCACCTTACAGGTACCCTGTTAGACTCCTCACACTAGAAGTTCTGTGCCACTGGCCATAACTGCATAACACTGTGGTGCCACAACTTGATGGGGATCCCATGTGTGTCTGTCTGCATGTGTGCGTGTGTGCATGTACGTGTGAATAGTAATCTCTGTGTGTTTGGTTGATGCAGTATCCCCTGGGGGTGTGGTTATCAACAAATGGAGATGTGTTCAACCCACTAAACTGACCATTCTCCACTCTACAACAGAATATGTCAATCACCATACACCTATATACAACACTCAGCCTTATAAGCCGTGAGGCATATGCAATCACTGTTATACATACCTTGAAAATCTGTGCAGATACAGCTGTACCTTGCCTATGACATGATTCATGTGTTATCACACTGCCATACCCCTTGGACTTCCTGCAGGCCCACATCCTGGTGACACACAGACACCTAGAACACAAACAGAATAGAGAATGTGAGAACACAATCACTCAGCATTACTAATAGCAATAATTCATATTGGCCAAAACTGTACAGACACTCCAATGTGTACCCCTTATAAATACCAGATGACAGCACCTTACACAGCATTACATAGCTACAATTTAGTAAGTTCACCCTGTACATCAGACCCATGTTTGCATGTATGCATCAATGGTGTGGATGGCAGGGATCTGGCACAGGTTTCATCATATGCACAGGGTGTTGTGCGGTTTTTCCAGAGGCCTAGTCTGTGCCATTTGGTTGACATTATGTGTGTGTGTTTGGGGTGTGGGAATGACATGGCCTGTGCAGGTGTGATGCATGTGTATGGAGGTGACCTTTTACTGAGTGTGATGTGTGTATCTGCATGCACACAGTCATGCCATTTGGCTGCCCTACACTGATGTTTTATGGATAGCTGTGGGCTGTACATGGCACGGTGTACACTTCAAGATGTTCAGCCATGGACATGGGAACTGGACCTGCCAGGGGACTGACTGGCACCACCAGGGGCAAGGCCCAAGGCAGTACTACTCCTCGATGGTGACTGATGTCTGCTGGAACCATGACCCTGTTGGGACTGCCAGGACCACGTGCCCATGGCCTGCTGCATCATGGCATGGACAGCACACCACCCTCAGTACTGCTGGTGTTACTGCCACTACAGGAGTGTGATGGTGCATGGCCATGTGGAACCCCAGCTGACTGTGGTGCTGAGCTATGTCCAGGTGGCTGCTGCCTCTCCCTTGCCAAACATTCAAGCACAGATATTCCATGATGGAAGAGTGCCACAACCTCACCCAACCATCTAGCCATGATCTCATTGCCCTCAAGCCTGGCTGCAACAAGCTCCTGCATACTGCCATGAACATCAGGGAGATGTTCTTCAACAAGCTTGCACAGTTGTCTGGTGTGACATTCATTACGTGCCTGTGCATCTATTACAGCCTGAAACATGTGCCTGGTAACTGCCACAGTGGCACTTGCTACATGAGCTGAATGGGCAGCAATCCTCCTCCAACCATCCCTGCCCATCTGCCTGTGTGTGACCTCACCAGCACACTGGCTATGGCTAGTGCCTGGCCGCTCACTTGCCATAGTCTCCACACTTGCATGTCCTGTGCCAGCACCCAGCTGTCTTTCATTTGTGGTCACTGGTGATGGGGAATGTGTGGGCATTGTGACTATATGTGGGGATGGGGTTGACAAAGGTGGAATGCCAAGCAGTGACACAGCTGCAGCCCCCTGACAACCCCACCTGTGCCCCACTATGGTTGTCATCATGGTCAGAGTCACCAAACAAGCTAACATCACTCATATAGCGGGAGGGACTGTAACCACCATGCCCACCTGTGAGGAAAAGACAACATATGTACATTACTACCAGCATTATATGGTTTTCTATTATATACACACACTTACACACACACTCAAGGTGTCCCACAGGCATTACACAGACCTCACAATAGGTCAGTCATGACACACACTCAGATCAAAACAGACACACTCTGGAAAGGCCCTCAACATCATGCAGTACATACCTTTCAACTTACTTTTACTACTATTTTACACCACTGGGGTGTGTGAGTGTCTTTAGTAGGCATTGAGCCCTCACCTAGAACACACTATACCCATGTAGACATTAGTGCTGTTCACCTGTATACCACTGTGGCAAAACCTAGGAAACATAACTACAAACTGTACAGAGTTTTCAGGACTATATAGATATGTGGCTCATACTTCCTGTCTGCTGTTCATACCTCCTATGTTGGTCTGGTACATTACTGGTTTGACCACTGGATTGGTGACCCTACTTAATGTCATGCTGTGATTTGCAGTTGTCATAAACTGTAACACGTATATGTGAAAACAAGGGCATTTACTCAAACAACTTCCCAAACTTACAGTAGATATAGTAAGTGTACACACCCCTCTTAACATGCAAGAATTTTGTGACATATCATATGAGACCACATTAATATTACCATGACATTTCCACCATTTCGTATGACATGTAACCTGTGCACTCTGAATGAGAAACATACACATCAGGTAGGGGTGGCATATCGTAAATGATAGTATTACATTAGCTGGCATCCAAGAGGGTGTACACCCTTAAACCAATACTTTGTTAAAGCACCTGTTGATCTCATTACAGTATTCAGTCCTCTTGGGAAGGTATTTCTCAGCATGACACATCTCGACATGGCAATGTTTGGAAACTCTCCCTTGCCAAACACCTCCAAATCTGTCTGATTGCAAGGCCATCCCCTGTGCACAGTGCTTGTCAGGTCACCACAAAGACTGTGTATTGTATGTAGGTGTAGCCTCAAGCTTGGCCACAGCAGACTGTTGATTGTGTTCTTGTGAAGCTATCCTTTTGTTCATTTGGATGTAGGGTGTGGCCCATTGTTGTGTGCAATGTTGGAATTCCTCCCCATCCACAGCTATGTGGCAGACACCAGACAGATCATAGCCACAAGGGACTGGTGTTTGAAACTGGTCATAATACACTCCAAATCAGCTACAGCCCCAGTTCAAGCTGGTGAACAGCAAACCCAAAGCAGGACACTGCCATCACCTTGCTTCACCGTGTGGGTAATGTTGTTCTGCTGTTATGCAGTGCTGTTATTTGTGCCAAACTAACGTGACCAAATTGTGGTCAAAGAGAGTTTAACCTTGGTCTCATAACACCTTCACACAATTCCACATGTGTTTTGAAAAGCTGATCTATTGTTGTCCAGACATTACCCAGAACTGGATGTTGTTTACTGTGAGGAACAGTTGCCATCGTCAAAACACACCCTATACCTAAGACATGTGGAGACCATGGAAGATTGTTGTCAAATGTATTACACACCCAGTACTTGCCAGAGATGCTTGATACTCCTTCACTGTTGTTGTATGGCTCATGCAGCCTCCCTGGACATCTCTGGAATTATATTCTCAGCATACATGTAGGGTTGTCCACTTCTTCATAATGTCACTGTTACACCATATCTTGTACACCATTTCATGACTATCTGCACTGTGTTCCATGGCATATGCAATGCTGCATGGTATGTGTCCATAGCCTTCTCCAGGCTGATACCTTTCTATACTGTGATCCATTTGCAGCATGTTAAGCTGTATGCAAACTATGGCTTTTGCTGTAGCAGGCAACTGTGGGTCTGTGTTAGGATAATCTTGGTATGTGAGACAACTGTTATTTGCAGGTAATCCAAGAGTCCATAATTGATGGCAGGTGTGTACCCAATATGATCTACTGCTGTGGTTTTATCAAATGCTGATACACCCCAGTGTGAGCTTCCTCCTGTGCACACATACATATGCATCTAGCTTATTGGACTGTTTCCACTCCACGTATATGTTCCCCTAACAGAGTTGTATGTTTGACATTTGCATTGTACGGATTATAGGTCACATGACAGGTTGCATGGCTTTAGTCTTGTGTATTGTGCTCACATTTTCATATCTCACAAATACCTGGCATTCTAACAGGTGTGTACACCTTTTATATGCACTGTATCACACTAATGTATACAATATGCCTCTACTATTGGCCCTCTGTCCCCACAGTTTGGCAATCATTATCCAGATGTCCTGCAATTACAATTTTGTGAGATATGCTACAGATATGTGACATTTCATGCAAATAGGCCCCTGTGATATCATGCAGTGAACCCCACAACAGGTGATCATGCAGATACTGGCAATTAGCTGACTGGAACGGTTCTGTGCATGAACACATGCATGACGTCAAAATGCCGGGAGTACTGGTGAGCCACAACAGGAAGATCTTATACTTACTGGCCTCAGGCTGCTGTGCCTCGTATAGATGAAAGGTACCTAGGTAGTTGTGAGGGAGAGGTATTGTCAGCAGCTTCACAATAGTCATTGGGCCAGGAGCAATGCTACATTTATGCACAGGTACAGCATACACTATGATATTACACTATTTGCTGTTCTTCACCAGAGATGTGCACTTGTGTGCATTACTAAACGCCACCCACTAATCTATTTTGCACTGACATATGCATCTAAAGACTCTATAGTACACAGTTGGAATGTTACCTCAGTACAGTGATGTGCACTTTTGCCTTACCTGGATGCTCCTTGCCTGTTACCTGGGTAGCACCCACCTCCACGACTGTTATATCTTGTTTAGCTGGTTCTCAGTGGGCCACACCAAAGTTGGCAAGCAGCTCCTCCATTGCCATAAGTGGGGCCTGTCTGGTTGGCCCCCCACTGGTAGCAGCATGGTCCCTCACTACCGCAGCAGCCAGTCCCCGGGCACACCAAATCAGGTCAGTAGCTCTGTGCCTGACCTGTTCGTACATGCGGGCATGGTTTCCCAAGGTGTTGACTCTCTGTGTGATGTCTTCCCAGAGGGCTGTCCTCTCCCACTGATGTTGGAGACCCCGACTGAACAGGATGTCATAGTGCTGCAGGATGGCCTCAGTTATGGCTGCAGTCCCCTGTACATCATAGGCTGGGAGCCTCTGCATGGCACCTGAAAGACATAAACAGGGAAAAACACATCACAGGACCTCAGACATTGTCCAGAGTTCTTTACAGAGACAGCTCATGACTAATGAGTATCAGTAGTCATTACATTACATCAAATCATACCCCTGTACCTAGCAGCAGTATGGACATGCATAGCATTTTTATGTTTAATTAGGCAATTTACACCTGATTCATGGTGTGGGTAAGTGTGTGTGTGGTGTGTATATCCACCTATACTGATGTTGAGCCAGGGGGGTGATGTTTGGCCTAAACATGTCTGAAGCAGGTTGGCTGTAGCAATTGTGTGTGTGTGTGTGTGTGTGTGTGTGTGTGTGTGTGTGTGTGTGTGTGTGTGTGTGTGTGTGTGTGTGTGTGTGTGTGTGTGCTTGCTTTGGCTGACCTCCATTACAGGGTGGGTTGGGTAGTTGCCTGTGAGACTGCAGACATATGTGGACGTGGCCTTCTAATTGCCCTCAGTGGATGTGTCTGATTTGTACTCATAGTCAGCATTACATTAATGCACCTGTGACCTACTATGCTCAATCAGGCAAAGGTTGACATGCTGCCCAGATGGTGGCTGCTCCTACTTTTCCCTGTACAGCCAGTATAGCATCCCATTCTGTGGTTTGTGCCTTACTGCTATCCAGCAAAGGGGTTTACTCTACTTTGGTGGAGACAGGTTTTACAAGTAAGGTATTGCTGAGGCCATACAGCTATGTGGGTGGTCATATATCTGTTTGCAGTAGGCATGGACACAAGGTTATAACACAGTTGGGCACTTCTATGATTACAAAGTGACACTCCTGCTTATGCTAGTACCCATGTCCATGTCCACCAGGCCAGTGCATAAACCGCTAGCTGTGGATGTGTAAATCTGTTGGTTGCGGAGACAGTACGAGTACACAAATGTACATAATGTACAGCTCATTTACCTGATGTTAAGCATCCCATGTCAGTTGTTATGATGCAGCAAGGTACACCAACCCATCCATACATCTGCACAGGTAATAGCTGCTATACAATTGTGTTCTGTGTCAGTATGACACACTGTGATAACACTTGTGCTGCTCAGTCACTCCTGCCAACCTGTCAGGGCAGGACATCTGGTGGACACCACACACATATGGTGGCCTATGTGCCCACATTAGTGACACTTTCTTCATATTGCTGTAACACATATACATAATTTGATAGTAGTGTAGGCTTTGCCTTCACAGACATACCCTGTGGGATGTCAAACATTCTTATGGCAGGCAGAAATGAGAACGGCTAGGAGTGTGGTAGTGAGGGTAAGGACTTTTGATGTTGCATGTATGGCTAGTATGGGGACAGAGCTACCTGATATGATGGACAGATGAAAGGTGGCTATATTGTGTGTGCCAAAGACAAGATGGTGGGGTTATGGATGTGTGTATTGGTGTCAGGTAAATTAGTTCTATCACAGTGTTTATGGGAGTGATACTTGTGTAGGGGTTAACCTGAGGGTACATTACAAGAGTGGCTTTGGAGGAGATAAGACTGTCAGGTAGACTGATGTTTTTGAGTCTGGGGATTGTTGGTATAATGAAGACAGTTGTTACTGCATATGCTCCAGTAGTTGCATGTGTGATGCATGAGACTGAAGTACTTTGGAGTGGTTGGATGAAGTGGTGATGAATGTACCCAAGGGTGATGGACTGGTGATTGGAGCAGTTTTCAATGTGCAAGTTGTTGGAAAGGTCAGAGGGGATGCAGAAGTCATGTGTAGGTATGGTGTAAAGCTGGACAATGCAGAAGGTGAGATGGTGGTGGGGTTTGCAACAGAGATAAGACAGGTCAGTGGTGTATACATATTTTTACAGGACTGTGAGGCATAGGGTCACATATCAGAGTGGAGGAAGATGAACACACATGGATTATCCCCTATGTAGGTGGTCCTCTTTGAAGGGTGTTGGAAACTGTGATGGGGGACAGGGGAAAGTGTAGTTAGGCAGCATGAAATGTTGCTCTGTGGGATTACAATGCTGATCAAGAAGAGGGGGAGGAGTGTGAGGGCAGCACTATGGATCAGATGGTGGATAATGAAATGGTGGAGAGTGTGGTACAGTCCAGGGAACACTTAAGGCAGGCAGTGGATGGCAATGATGAGTTAATAAATCTGTGGATAACTACATCCGAGCTAGTATGGGAGCTGAGTAGAACATGGCTTGGTGTGACATCTGGACAGAGGAAGTAGGCTAAGGGGACCTGGTAAATAAGAATAATGGCAGAAGGGGATGACCGCAGAAGGCAATGTAGTCCACAAAAATAGCGTATAAAAACCTTTAATCACCGCTTTCATCAACTGACTTCCTCAGAATACATCCATAGTAGAAAAACACACCCTTAAATACACATTCAAATTAATTAGTAACAATCAATTGTCAATTAAGAATTAAAATTGTATTAAATACTAAACAAAATCATTTTAAAAAGAAAGACAAGTCATAATGTTTGTCAATGCATAACTTGCGATGTTTTAAAAAGCATTTTACATTTATTGTTTCGTTTAAACCTGGTGGTTTATCTGCGGTTAGTTTAATCTGCCATAATGTCTCCCTTTGTTCAAGATAATTCTTGAAGTCACCAGCCCTCAAATCTTGTTTACAAACCTCTACAACTGAAAATACAATTTTTTTAAAATTTGAACAAATGATTGAATGTTTAAACAAGGCATTATTATGATCTTTTTTCTTAATATTATATATATGTTCTTTAATGCGTGTCCCCAAGCTCCTGGTGGTCATACCCACATAGAACGCAGGACACGCAGTACACAGGGCAATGTAAACAACGCCAGACGTATTACAGGTGATATATCCTGGAACCTCCAAAGTTTTATCTGCAGTAATGACAGAAATAAAAGAACCTGTCGAAATATATCTACAGATTTTACAATTATGACAACAAAACATACCCTTTTTGGCAGTGTTAACATTATTGATGGAGACATTGTCATATTCAAGCAGTTTTTTAATATTGTGATTATTACATAAAATAAAATTCGGTTTTATACCAACCACTTCAGCTATATCTCGATTTCCTTGGATAATTCTCCAATTTCTTTCTAAGGCAGCTTTAATACGGCTAGTATCAGTGTTCATTGCCAAAGAACACACTAATCCAGTATCAACAGTATTTAACTTCAGCTTAAAATTAACAATGTCTGTATCTGAGTTATTTAAAATAGCTGGATAGTGTGTAAGATGTTTACCAAAAATTTCATTTCCACTGTCTGCCACTAAATTCTCATCATATGTGAGGGCAGCACTATGGATCAGATGGTGGATAATGAAATGGTGGAGAGTGTGGTACAGTCCAGGGAACACTTAAGGCAGGCAGTGGATGGCAATGATGAGTTAATAAATCTGTGGTTAACTACATCCGCGCTAGTATGGGAGCTGAGTAGAACATGGCTTGGTGTGACATCTGGACAGAGGAAGTAGGCTAAGGAGACCCGGTGGTGGAATGAAGAAGTACAGGTGCGTATGCAGAGAAATAGGCTGGCAATGGAGAAGTGGGATTTACAGACAGATGAAGAGAGTGGACATGGGTATAAAGAGATGGGGTGCATGGCAAATAGAGTTTTGGCCAATGCCAAGGATGGGGAGCCTGACATACAGATGGGGAGTCTGAGGGTTGTATGTAAGGTTGGACAGCAAGGATGGTGTATAAGACCTTTACCTATTGGCTAGACAAGAGGCACGTAGCTAGGAAGGATGTGCAGCACAAAAGGGTGATAAAGGAATATGGATGAAATGTACTCACAAGTTAGGAGTGTGTTTAGAGCATATAGAAACATTACTTTGATGGCCTGTTCCATGAGAAGAATGAGAGAGGAAGAGAAGGTTGGCTGATGTGGGTATGGTGAATCAGGAGGTGCAACAGATTATCAAGGAGGATGTAAGGATAGCTATGAGGGGGTTTAGCACTGGAAAGGCTGTTGGTCCAGGTGACATACCTGTGGATGCATGGACGTGTTTATGGGACATGGCAGTGGTATTTTTAACTGGATTGTTTACTGTAATCTTGGAAAGTGAGAGAATGTGTGTGATGTTGGGAAATTTTTATGGGTACTGTTTATCTGAACAAGGGTGGTCTGCAGAGCTGTAGTAACAAGAGAGGGATAACATTGATAGTTCTCAGGATGAGGTAATGGTAAAGGGGGGTGGCAGCTAGTATGAGAACATGGTGAGAATTGATGATCAGCAGTATGGTTTCATGCCAGGTAAGAGCAGTACAGATGCAAATGTTGATCCAAGAGTGTTGATGGAGATCTACAGAGAATCTCAGATGTAGCTGCATTGTCTCTATGTGGACCTACAGACAGCATATGACATAATGCCTGGAGAGTAGTTGTGGTATTGGATGTGGAGGTCAGGGGTGCCAGAGGAGTCTGTAAGATAGCTACATGATATGTAAGAGGCTAGTCTGACAGCACTGAGTTCTGCATTTGAAGTGACAGGGGCATTTAAGGTGGAGCTGGGAGTACATCCGGGATCAGCTGTGTGTCCTTTCATATTTGCAGTGGTGATAGGTTGACAGACATGATCAGATAGGGGCCCCTGTTGACTGTGCTGTTTGCAGATGACATTGTGGTCTGTAGTGAGATTAGGGAACAGGTTGGGGAGACCCTGGAGAGGTGGAGGTATGTTCTAGAGAGGGGAGGAATGATGGTCAGCAGGACTAAGAAAGCATACATGTATGTGAATGGGAGAGGGGGGATAGAGGAATGGTGATGATGCAAGGAGTACAGTCTCAAAGGTGGATAGGTTTAACTTCTTGGGAACACCAGTTCAGAGTCATTGGTAGTATGGTGGAGAGGTGTAGAAGAGAGTACAGGCAGGATGTGTGTGGTGGAAAGGGTAGTCAGGGGTTATTTGTGACAGACAAGTACCATTAAGCGTGATATGGAAAGTCTACAAGAGGGTAGTGTGACTGGCTATGTTATATTGGTTGTAGACAGTAGAATTGTAAAAACAGGCAGGATTCAGGGCTGGATGCAGCAGAGTTTAGGATGTTAAGATTTGCACTGTGTGTGACAAGGGGGATAGGATTAGGGACATGTATTCTAGTGGGTCATCCCAGGTTGGATGGCTTGGGGACAATGCCAGACAGTGTCATGATTATGTTGGTGTGGACATGTGCTGAGGAGGTATGCTGAGCATATCTTGCAACAGATGAGGCTGCCAGGTTAGAGGGACAGCAGAAGGCCTACAAAAGGTGTACGCATGTGATGATAGCAGATATGAAGATGCATGGTGTGTGAGAGCAAGATACAGAGGACTAGAAGTCATGGGGAGATATGATCTGCTGTGACCACAAACAGCAATGGCCAGATGAAAGAGAGGGAGATGTTGTACTAACATTGTTCACAGGTTGCCAATTATTTGCAAGACATGACACAACTCTTTGAGTAAATGACCACAAATATGAGGCACACATATGGTCAGTGTGCTTAACACTGGACAGTTGAATGGTATGAGCTCAGTATATCACATGCAGTCCAACACAGACAGCTGTAACAATATTTCACTATGCAACTACTCTGTACAGGTCCATGACATTTCTGAGACAAAAATGCATAACATAGTTGTATTCACAATTCACATCTCGATATATGTGTGACATCCCTTTACCTGGCTTAGCAGTGTCACAGTCAGTGTTGTTCAACACACAGTCCAGTAGTTGCCATATGTGTATCATCCTTTCCTGGGGTGTCTCAGGGGCCTGAGCTGTATTCTGTGTCACTGCAGACAGACACAGATGCTATGGCCATAGGTTCTGCTCAGCAATATATCCATACAGCAAGTCTTGTTGGGACATGTATATTAAACTTCCTATTTCCCATTATTACAACCCTGTACAGCAGTCCATTACGTGCATACTTGTTTGATATACCTGTTTTTTTTTTATGTTGAAGTTGGTGGGATCCTGGGTGCAGGGTTTTTTTTTCTGCCTGCTTAGCTGTTTCTTTTGTTTTGTTTTTTCTGTATTTGTTTTTCTCTCTCTCTCTCTCATGGATGTAGTGTATAGATCTGTTTGGCAGATGCAGCAGCTTGCCTTTTGTAGGTACTGCTCAGGATCAGCTGATGGCCTGAGCACAAATTGCTGTTTCCCAGTTGCAAATTGCATGTGTAACAGCTGTGGTATTACTGTAGCCAAAAGCTTGGAAACACACTCCTATAACTGTGTACCTCGTGGGCATCGGCCTTTTCTTTGCCTGTGAGGAGTTTCTCATGGATGTGTCTTACACACAGCATCACAGAGGGTAGTTGTACAAATGACTTACAACAAAGACTGTGAAGACAGCCTAGCACACCAGGGACAAATGTTCCAGACATAGAGACAGACTGTAAGTATTGCCGTTATACAATTTGAAATAATGCTTGTTTGACAGGGTTTGTGGATATATGGCTGTTCTGCATGATTTTCAGTCTGAGTATTATGTTGTTGACATAGCTCTGACCTGTACGGCTATACGCAGACTGGCCAGAGTTTGGACTCTTATTATCAATGTGTTACTCACACATTTATTGCTTTTGGAAAGTCAGTAGCATACTCTGTAGAACTGCAGTCAGTAAATGGTAACATCCATGTCTGTTCCTGACTTTATATTCCTCAGAACAGATATGTTACAACAAACCCTGTTACACCAGCAACTTTCACAGTTTATAACAGCACTATGTCCGTTATGGACCTGTGTTTGGGCCTCTGTCCCCAAGTATGTCAGGCTTTGTCCATATGTCATGCAGTAAAAGGCAGAGAGATATGTTGTATCATTACTTAGTGATGTAATCCCTAATATTATCCCAGTGATGTCTCAGACTGCAATACATGTTATGTGTAAGAGGTCTTATATATGATAACAAGGCCTGGACAGTCTTTGGGACTCTGTACAGTTTGGAGGTCAGACTTCATACTACACTGTGAATTGGGCCATTATGTGTAGTGGTAGTGTGTGAGTATCAAACATGCTGACAGTTTTGTTTACACACTCTTTATACTGCTCATTTGGCTTGCCATGATGTGACTGTGGTGGCACTAGCTGGAGGTATGCACTTTCACACTGGTGTCTGTTTCTCACTGCTGTTACATTCCTGGTGTGCCTGATATATTTGCAATTACATCTGTATTCCCACATAGCAAGACTGGTTTGGTGTTGTTTCAGTCTGCCTGTAGTTTGGATGTTGCTTGGTGACATGCCTAGTAGCTCAGTGTGTTTTTCCTACTGTGATGTTACATCCAGATATTTGCCAGATGTACTGTTGCCCAGCCCCCAAAAGTGTTGTGTATTTCTGACACATCAGTGGGATGATGTGAAGATTTAAGTCACCAACTACTGGGAAGTGATTGGGTTTTGGACTTGTGCTATTCCACGCTATATATGTTAGAAGAGACAGGAGGCTATTACTGCATCAACTTTGTCAGCGCATCTACAATGATGCTATAATTATTGCTAACGCAATTTATAAAATGGATAAAGTGTTAATATAGGCTCAATAACTTAGTTTAGTTTAATTAATTTAACTTATTACAACTACTGTATGATTTTTTTGAATAGATTATAGAATGAAGAAAAAATATACATTTTCTACTTCATTTTTAAAAAACATGTTACAAGGTAAAACAGATTTGGTAACTTTACCATTTCATAGACTACGGTTTTTAATGTCTTGGGTCCTTTGTTCATTTTTCATTTTTTATTTTTTATTGTTATAATTCTTTATTGCTTTATTGTTTAATTGTGTTATTAGTTAATTATGACTGAAGATTTTAAATACGAGTTGCTGCCTGGAAGTTTGTTTGAATTGATTTGGTTGATTGTTACTTCTGAAGAAGGAGGGGCACAGGTCCTTCTGAAAGCACTCAGTTCATTAAATCGGATTTTTAAACTGATTGGGAGTTTGTACCTGCTTTGAAGTGGTTTGCTCACAGTTTCGTTCGTCATATTTGTGGTTCTCTAGTTTGTTTAAGTCTTTTTAGCGCAATCTGACCAGATTACATGTGTCCAGTGGACACGTATGTGAAATGGACAGCTATGTATGGGATGTAATTCTTTTGGGGGGGACAGATTGCCCTTTTTTTTAAGATGAGAGTGGGATGTTGGGGAAGGATAGTAGGTATAACTGGGGAGGTAGGTTGGGTAGGAATACAGACAAGACTGCAGACAGGGGTGGGATATGATACATGTGAGGGGTAAACACCTTGGACAGGGAGGGTGGTTGGGAATCAGATGCACACGAGCCCCCAAGTGCTTACAGTGGAACTGAGGCCCCCCCCATAGGCAGTCACCACTGCACCTTCAGAGCCCCAAAGGTGGCTGTGCTGAGGGCTGAGCAGGAGGGGCAGGTTGACCCTGTAGATCTGCCACATGGCCCTCAAGCTGGTGTAGCTGACCTACAAACTCCTTTTGGAGCCCCCCTAGACACCAGACTCTGGACCTGTGAATGGGTGACAGTATCCTGTCTGTGCCCGGTCCTGGGGAGGACGAGCCCCATCCCAAGGCAGTTCCACCTGAAGGTGGTGCAGGACCAGCAGACAAGGAGGTCCCTTGGTGGGTCCCAGACGTGCTGGGGACCAGTGCTATGGCCAGATAAAGCAGAACAGGCAGATCCACCAGGATCAGCCTTCCCAGACATGCTATGGTGTTGAAGTTTTAGTAAATATTAGAATGGTTATAACATAAAAATATAATATGATATACAAATATTTAATATGGTTAGTCATGAACAACACATTTCATGATTAGTTATAACAGCTTGTATGGGTGTTCCAACAATGATAATATTTAAACAGGGAACATACATTTCAAACATTTCAGAATTTTTTGAACAATAGGGAACATGTCCCAACAGTAAGTTTGGTGAAAAACATACCCACTGATTTATGTGTTTAGATTATTGATGCAGATATAGTGGGGGAGGGGAAAAAAGCCAATTAACAACTAAATAGACTTCAATTGCTCACAACTATAATGATCATTACTCTACTCATTACTATCCAGGTATGACCTCACTTTACATCTACCTATGGGCTTGGAGTTGGACAGTGGGTGTTGTTCACAGTGTATGAATAGAACATTCTTATAACAAGTACATAACTTTTCTTATCTAGTACACCTGTGGAGGAAATGTCTGTTAACATTACCTGACTCTTTCTATCCATATTCACAGTTACATATGTGCACTCATACTGTGTGTGTCTGTGCTACTGCCATACTCTGCCTTGTTTCTATCAGTCACCCTGGTTGTTGGCAGCAATGACCACTAATCATGACAGCGTGACACTTGAGGGACATATGTTGGAGGGGACTACTTGGTGTATGTACTCCTCTTGCTGTCATTTGCAGCCTTGGGGTTGGACAGTGGGTGTTGTGCACAGTATATAAGTACAGGCTTGTTACAGCTAACATATAGCTTTTCTTATCTGTCAGAGCTGTGGAGGAAGTTTCTGTTAACAATACCTGACTGCTTCTACACATATTCATATATTCCTGGTTGACATTATGCATACAGCTTACTACCACTCCCGGGATTCAAACCGTGCCTGTTTGGTGCAATAAAGTACAATATGTTTGTGTTTCATCACAATGAGCTGTTGAGGAACTGCTGTCTCTTGTTTGACTGTTTTCTGCCTACTACTTGGTTGTACAATTTGACCTTGTAATTCTGACATTCATGTATTGCTGATAGGACTTATACTGGGTATTCATACTTTTTGACATATGACACTCTGGGAAATAATAGTTAACACAACATTGCTATTCAGAGATCAGATGTTGGTGCACAAAGATTTCGTATACTTAATCTCCTTTTTTAACACGCCACAATCTTTGTTAGATGAGCCACATTTATTTAATGCTTTCAGAGCCATAGTTGCTGTGCAGAAAATATACACATTTGTAGATTGCTAGCACAGCAAAGTAAAGACAACGATCTGGTATTTTCAGTTTTATTGACAACTACTGGCACTTTTATTGACATATACCCTGTAGATCATTAGTAATATGCTAATTAGTCATTTATTCAGAACCAACAATACACATTTTGATATACTGATAGGTGACATTGTACTCCTTTCTATTTATTTGCCCAGAATACTGCAAGCTAGATTTGTTTTCACCGGCCTCGCAATGCAGCCTTGACAACCGGATGGCATGAGCCTCCATATTTGCAGCCCTCTCATCTGCAGCTGTACAGGAGATAAAGAAACATTTATGCATACCTATTCATCACATACACATGCTGAACTTTTCATTAAACAGTACTTGATACTGATACTTACACACAGCTGGGACATTCTGTATCCGAGCATCTTGGATCCACTAGTCCAAGAGATCCCTCTTCCTATGATTAAGGTCAGCAAAATGGTGCCAAACTTGATCACCAGTCCGAGGGATGCCAGTAGCACTGGTGAAATCATGTGCAAGATGGTCCCAGGCCTCCGCTTTGTACTGGGAGCCCTGGTACTGGCCCTGCAGCAGTCTCATTTCATGGTCTTTTACAAGGAGTCCAACCATGACCCTGGACTCCTGAATGCCCCAGCTTTGTGCCCAAAAGTGCAATCCCTCACCTACTTCAATGGTTATGGGCTAAATTCCCACCTACAGGGTTTAAATATGGCTGATTTCCCACCCTTTGACATGATTGGACCATTTTGAATATGCTGAGCTAAGCTAAGCTACACGCAAACCTGTTTAGCTAAGGTTGGCAGTGCTTAAAGGGGTATGTTGAGCAGTGCTTACAAATGGGCAAATCCGCTTAGCTGGGCTACTCATTGCATAGCATTCATATTTAAGCAATGCTTACACCCGGAAAATATAGCTGTGCAATGGTTAACATTGTTCAAATTTCATTTTATACACTATCAGCTTTATGGCATTAGTTCATCATTACTGGCATATTATAATTTTATGTCTACCTTCCCTGACATCCCCTTATGTGCTTTCATTACATTTATTCTTGTGTTACTATACTGTATGGGACACTTGTGTTTATATGGGGATTTCACGTCTTTTCTGGACTGATAACTCATTTTTATATTATTTATTACCTCATTTATTAGAATACATTACTTTTACTATTGCTTTCACATATAAAAGTGACCAGACTTCATTGGGGCTCAAACTGTGAATACTTGCATGCAAATCAGAAGCTCTAACCACTACACTATTTCAGATTGCTTGTTTTACTCATATATTCCTATTTATCTCCTTCGGATATTTAAGCTATGCCTGACCCGCACATCCGCTCAGCTACGCTTAAACTATATTGCGGACAGACAAAAAAAATTATTAATTTTATGTTTTTTATTTTGTTTTATGTAGGGGGCTGTGCTTGTGTTTCAGCACAATTAGAACATTGATGAGATGATAGGTTTGCATTAGCATGTATTTTATAGAGGGTATACATTCGTAGCTCTCAACCTCTTAGAGCAAATAATCTGGACAAAGCCTTACATGATGTGGGGACAACTAGGGACAGGTTTTAAATATTGCTCTTATAAACTTAGAAAGTTTACAGAATAATAGGTTTTGCATTAGCATGTATTTTCTGATGGATGTGAAGGCTTACACTCAAATGTTTTCTCCTTATTTGCTGACATCTGTACAGTTGGAGGTATGCCATGGACACTTACACTGTCAGCGGACATCCTCTATGCTTTTCAATTGCCAAATGGCAATTCTGGAGTGCAGGTGGTGTGTGTATTGTGAAAGCACTGCTCTCAGACATGCCCCCTGCGATTGCAGACAGACCCGTGTCCATATTAGAACACGGCAGCGCACCTTCATGCATATGCGAGGTGTGCAGCTGTGCTGCATGGGAACAGTTACTTCCATGCAAGAATAAACTATTCTTGCATGGAAGTTTGTTGAATCCGGGGATAGTGTGGTGCATTATTTTTTTGTAATGGGAGTAGTGACAATGCTTTAACTACATTATTATTCTGTATGGAGTTGCAGTATGCAGGTGTGGAGAAAAAGTAGGTGTTGCCTGGTGGGCTGAAGGATGAGATCTTTTAGACTGCATTCTATGATGTTTTGATAATTTTTTTCATTGTAGTCTTGACATAAGTTATTGGCTCTGTGGTGTGGTATGACTGATGTGATGTCAGTATATCATGCTTACCAGTAATGGGTTGATATAAGAGGTTTGCCCCCATGTTTTGTAAACATTTACATATTAAATGTGTTGTACTTTCAGTTTACTACAACATTTCTGAAATTCACTTGGTCGAGTGATAACTTAATTGAAAAAACACTGAAAATTAAAACATTAGCTAGGCAAAATGACGAAAACGGTGATGTCGACATGTCCATATTTGACATTGTTGACATTACCCAATGTACCTTGCAGTCCAGTGATTTCCAACTAATTGTTTGCAGGGGGGCAAGCCATCTTGCAGCCCCCCACACCACCTGGTACTTATATATAGAAACTCCGAGATCACACTACAGTGAGTAAAAGGGTACATTTCCCAATCCCCATTATAGTGCAATTTCCAAGCAGAACGTTGACCTCACAACAGTGAATGCACACTACCATTTGCCATTATGGACTCGACCATTTTCGGTTTAGCATTAAGTGAACTGGAAAACAACCTTTCGACCAACCCAGTTTGAGTGATTGCCAATCAAAATGGTGATTGCAAACTGTACTATCAATTGGTAGAAGCAGTGAACAGTTGGTAAGAACAAGGCAGTTGTTGCATTGCTTTAGAACAACTAATGCAGTGGCCATAGATGGGGTGACAGCAGACTGCTGAGCCATGTTGCCAGAGAGTGGAGGGCAAGAGCTGGTTGTACTACTCAGGGATTGGAGGAAGACTGCTATGGAAGACAAGGAAAAACTAAACTATTGATCATATTACTTGGTGGGTTATTCTGCTGCTGTATGGCACCAAATCTAAAGCGGTAATACTTCAGCATAATTTCATATTTGCAAGGCAAGGTATTCCTGCAAAGTAAATTTCAGAGGAAGGTTTGCAGATTTCTCCTAGAAAGTTTATAGATTTATAGAAGACTGGGATATTAGTGACCAATCTGTAGCCCTAGTTATTTTCATATGAAAGGTATGGAGTGGAATGGTGGAAAAAAACATTCAAGTAATGAGGATGATGATGGAAAATACAAGGGTGGTAATAATACTCATTTGAATCTATTAGATCTTTGAAGAACTATCAGAAGACATACAAGTATCCAAGGCACAAAAGACGATGGATAAAAGACTTAAAATTGTCAGTAATGTAAAACTGTTAAATCTAAAGTTGTGCATTATAAAGTTACACAAGAAGTGAAAAAAATCCCAAAAATGATGGTATGCAGCAAGGCTTGATGTGGACTCTAGTGAGGGGTGAAAGTCAGATATAAGCAAACTTGTACAAAATGAGAAGTAAGAATACCTAAAGATGTAGCCAGAATGTACAGGAACAGGGAAGCACTGAAAATACTTCGATTCACATAAATGGCTTGGGCCATATTTAAAAAGATGAAAACTATAGAAGTGCCACTTAGTAATCTGACTTTAATGATGTGATATGATATGATAGCTGACAGATGTACATCTAAATGTCACCAAAAGAGGTAAAGCTGTCAAAAGACCTCAGAATTGTAACAGCAGTACGTTTTTAAACGTATGAATTTTGAATTTTCAAATAATTTTAAATAGCCTGAAATGCAAATTCTGTGTACCTATACATCCATGAGGTCTGTAGTTAATTGTGTTTATAATTTATTGAAAAGGAGAAAGCTTTGTTAAGCAAAGTGAGAGATGTTGGAATATTTATATATTTATTTATTTATCTGTTTACTGGGTAGGTAGAGTGGTCTGGAGACCCTTTTCTGGCTATGATATGAGTCACTTAGGATAAAACAAATGCAAGAGCTGCATTTATTAGTGTAAGGTCTCCCTGAAATTTTTCATTGAGCCACAGACCTTTAAGGCAGTCATATGCATTGCTTACAGCAGTTGCCACATTGGCAACTAGAATGCAGAAGACATGCAGGCCTTACCTTCTTAAACCTATATATCCACCTCTAATAAGAGGAACAAAAGTAAAACTACTGAGTGAACTTTAACTGCACTGATATACTGGGCAGTGAAGATGCACTGTATAAATTTAAGGCAATTTAAAGACATGCATCAATACCATATCTATAAGCATTGAAGCCACATAACTGAATCATCTCATCCAATGTCACACAACAAATTGGATCCATGTCTCCCTTGCTCTAATTCAGTACAAAATGTATAAGTATTTGTGGGGGTACTAATCACATAGATCAGTGAGCACAGGTTTCTACTAGTATCCACAGACTAATGTTTGAATTTTTGCCATTAGAAAATATTTGTGCATGCTTGAAGTTACCAGAAGGCATGTACACAGTAACTTCCAAGCATGATAGCTATATCACTGCAACTAGAATTATCTCCCAATAGCTCTAGCTATGCAGAAACAATATATGGCCCCCATTTGCATTACGAATGTCTTTGGAAGTGACTACTTCCATAATCCATAGACATTCCATTCCAAGATTTTCACTAATCATTTTGATGTCATCTCACCTTTGTGGAATACGGAAGATGACCTGCAGCCTGTATGATAAATTATAATTTACAGTGCATCTCTGTAGCCCCAAAAGTGTCTTATTTTCAAAGAATCATATGTAAATATAGCAGTTTAAACAAATGTTTCATCACACTGCAGTATCTAATAGACTGCTCAGGCATTGTATAAGTAAAGGATTTATCAAGTATGTGGAAGCACTGGTACAAAATGTGTAACATCTCTTTTTACATATAGTGTTAACTATAAATAAATCTTTAATCATAATCTCATCACTGTCATTAATGAGCCCAGAAGAGATATTTACTATCAATGAGGCTTGTCTAGTTAAACAATGAAAATAAAATTCATAAATTATATTAGCTACTATTTCTTATGGATTATCTTGTTCCAAGGAATAGTTCATATGATTTTATGTAGACTGCTTGCTATTTACAGCTCACAAAGACATTCTACTAAGCACTTCTCAGGTTCTGCAGATACTCAAGAGGTACCCAGTGACACTACAATATTGTCCCTTCTCCTTACATCCACTAGAGCTAGCAAATGTACAAGAATTGTACAAGTGTCTCAATGTGTTAAAGCCTCGACTTTCAGACTGCATATGATGATGGCTCTAGGTTCGTTTCCCACCCTCAGTTACGTATTGCTCACCACTGGTAATTTGGTGTGGGTGGTTGTTGCTCTTTAGTACAGAGAAGGAGAGGAAGACTACAAATCCTCTTCCCATCTGGGTTCCTACTGATTCAATGCACTACAAGGACTTCTCCGGCTTCCTAGGACCAGGTCTGTAGTGTTCCAACCTTTGATGAGTGCAGAGAATTCCAAGTAACAATTTCATTTCAGTAACTTCTTTGCACAATCTAGCCATACAACTGTGACTGATTTTACTATTTCCTTATTTTATATAGTAAAATCATTGTCACTTTTTAATTTATTGCTTAATAACTTATTGATTGTAGTTCTTGTGGACACATTGTAGAAATTATCACTTTTCCTTTGCTCACTGCTGTGTTACTGAGTTTAAATAACATTGCACCTCATTGGTATTCTACTGTTTTCCCTTTTCCTTACTGACTGTAGTGGTATTGTGTTTAAATAATATTGTGCTATTGCACCTTTCTGCTTTGATATTGTTGCTCACTATTGGTATTATGGTTTACTATGGTAAGGTTGAAGTGGGTTCAGTCGAAGTCCGGAGGCCAAATGGAAGTACGAATCTCACCCCTATCTTGACCCATGTTAAAGCCTGTTCCAAGTCAAAGTTGAGTCATATTTCGACAATGTTGGGATTCGACATTTTTGCTTTCACGGATATGGGTCAATGATTCCATCATTTGATGGGGTCTGGTTCGACCTTACCTTAGTAAACTGGTATTATTTAAGATGATGATATGGTGTTGTTGTTACTGGTACTGGTATATAAAAACAAATTACCTTATTATCCGAGTTACTGATTGCAGTTTTTACTCACTGGTGCCATTGCATTTCTGCTTATTTCTGATTACTGCAGTGTTACAGCACTTAAACCTACCGCTGCAGAGTACTGCTAGAGAGTACAGCGCTAACTATGTGCTGATAGCTATACTGGTACTTCACTGAATGTATCTGCTTTATAGTTACTGCTCTTAAAAGTAGTCATTTACATTATCTCTACCAATTACAGCTACTGTGATCCATTGGATTAAACTATATGTTGCTCATTGCTTTTACTAGTCAGGCAGAGAATACATTAGCCTACTGGATAGCTATATTTGATTTAAATTTGACATTCATTACTAATCACTTTATTGATCGTACATATTTCTGTTGCTTCCACATTTTTTCTATTTTTTTACACTAATGAATACTACAGCAATCACAATTCATATTCTTTTATCCCTTTAGCCATATCCCATATTAAAAGCTTTTTCCAAGTCCAATCAATTATTACTGTCTGTTTTATACAAAGACTAAGTTATTAACCTGGCCTGTTTGGTTATACCCCTGCATCTGCACTGGCCAATATGGAATCTCAGTCAGCTTTTTCCCCTTCTGCAGCCAGCCAGATAGCACTAGGTATTCTGAGTCAGTGTAGCAATTGCCTCATGCTTAACAAAACTCATTATTGCTACCTCACAATGATTTGGTATGTGAGAGGTATAAGTATTTACATAACATGGAGGGTACCCTCTCACTACAGAACACATTCAGTAAGTACAACACACCTACATGCACAGCACCAAGCACTTCTACTAATCCAACTTAAACTGAGGTTGTTAAGTGAACATTGCCTAAGACACTCAGACTAAAAATTAAGAAACTTTAGACACAGGTTCTCATAGCAATACATCCATTTCCACCATTCGCACTAATAGCCATTGTACAGTTGTATCCTAGTTGTCTGACCAGTGTATCCTTACTTGTCCTTATCTGAATACAGTGAACAGTTACAAGGAAGTAGAAGTGGACTCCAAGCTCCACTGAGACTACATCTAACCACAGCAGATGACTCCATCAGACATATAGACACCACCCTCACCCGGCTGCATAATAATAGGGTAACAGTTAGCTGTCTTTCTGGAGCCATCATCTAGGACATATCAATGGCCCATAGATCCCTCGAGCCTAACAAATATGATAAGGACTTGACAGTGGACCACATGAGGCTGAAAAACCTTAAGCAGAATATCCAGAGGGGTATGAAGAAGGATGTGATTGATCTTGCTGCATTTGTCTGAAGCACAAAAAACTCTAGTGTTGAGGAGTTGCTTTGCCATCACCCAGAGTGATGTTGAATTTCACACAGGATAATTGACTTTAATAATTGGCTGTTTTGCTGGTATCATTCTAGAGGGATCTGGTATGTGTTATCTTGGGATGAAATGGCTGATAAGTCTCACTGCGTTGGCTCAGATGGTTTGAACCTCTCTTACCAAGGCTTTTGCAGTATGGCTAAAGCCTTTGCAGTGCCCATAGTGCCTTTGTTAGGTAGACTTCATCTGAAGGACATTCCAGCCTAGTAAATCCTAATATGGAAAACATTAATGTGGCTCTACAATCTTAAAAAAAAAATCCCATGACTTTATGTTCTCCTTAACTTTAACACATTCGTATATGTATGGTGACAGAAACATGGTTTCAGATCAATGACAATCACACACACACACACACACACACACACACACACACACACACACACACACACACAGCCACTTCCTCATCATACCTGCATTCACTCACACATCGCTCTCACTCTCCTGATCTCACACAAACACACAGCCACTTCTTCATTCATTCCTGCATTCACTCACACATTGCTCTCACTCTCCCGATATCACACATATACACACAGCCACTTCTTCATTTATTCCTGCATTCACTCACACTCGCCGCAAACTAATAAGCTTAACTGCAAAATAAACCACAAACAGTTTGCAGTTTATTTTGCAGCTAAGCTTATTAGTTTGTGGTGCCCCTGTGAGGAAGCTGTGGCTCTCCAGAGCGCCACAGCGCACACTTTGAGAACCCCTGAAATATGCACTTCATGCATGTCGTGGGAGGGGGGGGGGGGCTTGGGAAAACATGGATTCAGCAAGGGAGAATCAAAAACGTTTGGGAACCACTGCTCTAGCTGACAAATTTAATTCAGATTTAACAGTTACAGCTATTCCACTGATTTCGCAATCCAAGCTACCCCCTTTAATTACTATGCAACTAGTTCTCTCAGCCCTTTCAAAAGCTTACACCTAATTCATGAATACCAGAAATACACTAGGTTGCCTGATTATCAATGTCAAACATGGCTTATCTGAGCCTCTGCTTAACTTCTTTAATATAAGCCTCTTCACTGGTTACATTCCTGAAGCCTGGCAAACAGCCATTGTAATGTCATTACATGCTCAATGTAATGTAATGCCCAACCCCAGACCATGGTAAATATAGACCTGTTAAGTCTCACTTGCCTCATAATGGAAAGCTATGGAACACGTTATCTCAGACCTCATTCATTTGAATATTGAAATCTCTTAATGTTAGTCCCTCATCAATTTGGATTTCTCCAAGGAAGGTCCTACCTCTTTAACCTCAATTTCTTTGACAAAGTTAACACAATCAATGGATCATGTTTATGCAGTACACGCATCATATCTAAACCAAGGCCTTTGACACTATTCTCCATATAGGCATTACTGGCAGGCTTGCACAATCTGAATATAAATCAGTATGTTGTGAGGTGAATAGCTAACTAGCTCTCTGAAAGAATGTGTGTGGTTAGAACTGCATGTGCTATTTATGAAAGCAACAAAGTTGCTACTGGTGTGCCATAGGATCCAGAGTTGGGCCCTCTCCTATTTGGCATTTATTTCATAGACCTTCAGGCTAGCATTCCTGACCTCTGCTTATATAAATTTGCAGAAGTCTGTAAACTGGATGTTGTTATTTGATCTTCTACTGACTGCATGGGTTAGACTCGCTTTAATCAGACTTCATCAAACACATTATTGAAGATAATGCACCCTTTGGCATGTATTTAAGTATGTCACTCAATTTGCAAGACCTCAGAGATTTGTAACTAAAAGATCAGTGGCCTCAGAAATCTTAGTTGTTGATTATGCATTAATTCGTTTATTTATTAGTAGCTGGAATACAGGATCTGAACTGCCTAGACATAGTAAAGCCTTTTTAAGTTTAATTCTGATGGCTGCCAAAAAAGCAATTACTAGAAAATGGAAATCAAAATCTAAATCAGCTACACTTGAAGTACTGAATATTATATCAGATATAAAAGAATGGTGGTGGGATCTTTAGAAAAGGGTAGGAGTAAATTACATTGAAAAAGATGGAAATTGTGGAAACAATACATGCAGAAATGTTTTTTGGAAGAGGAGTGAGGCTTAAGAGAAGGCAGAAACTGAATAGTATATGTATTATTTAGATTATAGGGTATAAAACAATGCATGTGATGTATAATGTTTGTGAATCTGAACTAATTCATATGGTTTGATTGTTTTTATGTAAATGTAAGTCTGCCTATGTCCCAAGTGATCTTTCAAAAAAGGTGTTTAAAAAGTCTTAGTAATCAGGACAGACTGGCAACCCTCTCTGTGTACTCAGTCTCATGTAAACTCATCAGTGGAGATCTGTGTCTAATCTTTCAAACCATGAAAGACCAACCCTGTTTTACCTCCTATTCCTTCAAATGACTGGTTAAAGGAACTAAACTTTCATCAAAAGATAAGACATGTTTTTGTGATTCATAGCCCAGTATATCCCTCACCTCAGGAACAAACTTCCTCTACATGTCAAATAGAGTAGCACACTTGCCATCTTCAGGGTGAACCCAAATAAATGAATGGGCAACCTCAAATTCTACTCCACTCTAGCTCGTCTTACCCTCCTAGAGGCTGAAAGGAACTTTTAAATATGAAGGGTTTGTCTAGGTGTGTAAATGTCTCCAGATTGGGTAAGTACTTACCTGAGAACCTTTTTGTAACAATGTATCAAAGCAATTCACTGAATTTATGAAACAGGTCAACAAATGTTGTATCCTAGTTGGCTGGCCAGTGTCCCTTTACATGTCCCAATCTGAATATAGTACTCTATTTGTCTTCTCTTAAGCTTGCTGTGTAGACTTAAGAGTTTTAGTGGCATTCCTACTTCTTTTTGCAGACAGCTGTTGCAGAACTAATTCTAGACAGCTGCAATTTTTAGTGTAGCACAGATCACTTACATGAACTCACAAATTAAAGTTGATATTAAAACTATCCCTTGGATTCATTAACACTATGCCTGCATTGCAGCAAAGCCAATGATACTTACATTTCTAGTGTGACAAGCAGCAGTGCAAATCAGATATACATGCAGTCAGGCCAGTGTATACAATGAGAAGCTTCTCATCATGGCTGTAGCACAGACACACTGCCAGATCATGGTGAGCCACCTTGTGGCCACATTAAAATACAAGCAGCTGAGGCAAACAATGATGATGCATCACCATCCCAAATAGTGTACTCGAGTGCGTGTTCACAGTGGTATATTGTTGATGTAATTAACAACTGCATACATAGGGAAATGTGCAGTGGAAAGGAAACTACCGCAGATGCTGAGGATGGAGTAGAAGTTACAGTATAATAGCAAAGTCTGCAGAGGTGAATAACATGAAAGTGCTAACAGAATTAATGAAAAAAGCAACTGACAGAAAAGCAGATAAATGAAGGTGGTATGATAATATAGCAGTTTTGAAAAAATAATGTATAGAAAGGAGAGATGGGATATAATGTAGTAATGTGATGTAACAACCTGCACTAGATCTGACAACATTGGAGTGTCAGCAGTGGACCTGCAGTTCACCATGAATGTCTTGAAAACATGAATGTATGTTACCCTGTGGGTAGTCATTCCAGAAATCCAGTCCACATACCAGTATATCCACAGTTTACTTGCAAGGTGAACCACTGCAGCAGTCAGGCTGTAAGGGTCATGAAACCAGAACATATCTGGCAAATGTAGGACAAGTGGCTTCCTGAAAAAAAATGAAAATACAGGGTATTTGAAACTCTCCAAATAGTTGTAATGACACAATGAAAAACATTGAATAAGTCCATTGACCCATCATAGAAGTTAGAATAATTGCAGTAGCTGTGCTTTATTTCAAATTGGAATGCAAATTGGATTTTCCTTTATTTTTGCCATTAGATGTGGAGTGCCATTTCTCTGTGATTACTATTGTCTATTGATGTTGCCTCCTGCCAAGCAACATATGAGCGCAGAGAAATGACTTTGAATTACATGCTCATTCTTCGCATGTGTAGTGTCTCTATCTATTTTTTGACCATAACATAATTTGGAAAAGGGAGTGTAGGACAAACTGAAAGGTAAAGCAAGCAGAATGTGTAACACTAGGTGAGCAAATATGGAATGAGTAGGGTGCAGGTGGGATAAAAGCCCATATCTCTCAACTTCCTAGCTCAACCATGGCAGAAGAATCCATTAATAAATTATGTTAGAAAGTGTGAACATCCTCCGCATGAAGTACACAGGATAGGTCTATTTACATTCCAGGGAATTGATCACATGATAGCAAAAAAGAAGCACACATGAATGGAAATGAACTCCTGCCTATGTCACTGATGTACTCCAGACCAATGTATTAGCAAAGTATGCTAAGGAAGCACTCTTGGGAAAAGTGAATGAAAAAGACATTTCAGAGAAATGGAACATTCTAGTAGGACAACAAAAATGTACTTACGAGTGTTTGAACCCCTGCCTTTTTTCAGGAATATATACTCTAGAACAGTATGTTAGCAAGGCATGCTACAAAAGCAATAATAGAAAAGGTGATCAGAAAACACATTTCGGGGGAATGGAACACCTGACACCAGAACTACAAAAACACAACTACCTGGTTTTGAACCCCTACTGTTTCTCAAGGATATTTTTATAGACCAGGCCATTAGCAAGTGAAGCCACAGAACAACATACACTGAAGTGGTATGAATATACACATTTCAGGGAAATGTTACAATAACTAAACCGTGAAAAGTAACATATCAACCAAGAAAGGAGAGGATTAAAGCCCATTAGTCACTGCTCATATCACTGCAGGAGAAGCCTGAGGCATGGAAGCTGCCATATACACGCATCATGTTTACCTAATTTTATACTGGCATGGCATGTTATTAGTATATGGCAATGATTTTTGTCAGTGTGCAACCAGGTAGACCATGGAACTGATCTCCTGCTGGCCTAACTAATATTATGCGCTGCAACATTATCCTCTGAAACCACAGCAGAGGTTATAGTGAAGGACACAGATAATATACGTTTCAAGAAAAATTGATAATAGTGGGGGAAACTAAAAGATGGCCATCACTAAATGACAAACAACAATAAGGGGATCAAAACACACTTCTTTCCATACTGACAATTTACACAGCAATAACAATCTGTACCATGCACATAGCATACTTCCCCTTATTATGTATATGCACTGTACATACTTACTGCAAGGTATTCAAGGAAGGACATTGATTATTTCCTTATTGTCATCTATGCCCAGTGATGTTGCTCTACACCATCTGTTGCATAACGCAGGAGTACAAAAACAGGAAGTCAAGTTTATAAGCCCATTTTGGGCATATGTGCATTGTGTTTCTCTATTATTTGCTAGATTTAAGGTTGGAAATGGGAGTATAGGAGAGAGATAAAAATAGTAAGAAAGCAGGGGGGAGAACAGAAGATGAACTATTCAGGAATGATCAAGATGGAAGCTGGTTAGGACCATAGTTCTCAATGTCTTCTCTGAATAATCTTGTATCTGAATCTTTTCAGAATTGTTTCAATAGTGAAACTGCAAATAAAGTATTAAAATAGCACACTTTTTAGAAGATCATTTAAAGCAAATCATGTGAGTACATTACTCACCACTGTAGTATGATTGTCTCTGAATCGGAAACAGCTACTGCCAGTGGTAAAAAGGGTTCACTGTGCACAGTTTTGATTCAGCTACATAATGAGCCACCATTTCAACAGTTCTCTGGCTGCAATGGTGAAGTGAAACCTTACTACAGCTACCAATGGTTTAGGCTCAGAATGTCCCTTTCCTGTTTCCATGGTCTGTTTGTAGGTTTTATCCTTAGTTTTTTTTGCTACTTGTCCAGGTATCTAAGTAATGACACCTGCTTCCTTACTATTGCTCTAGAGCAATTTGGTTGGGTTCCAACTTCCTGATCACATGTTACTAATTCTCAGAGCATTTCTTATTGTAATAAATGGAACATGGCATCATTGTTTTGAGACTGGCGTATAGTATATTTGGATATTCTCCTTTCTGCAGTGCTCTGAAATTGTGGGGCTGGTATATGTAAATAAGGAGATGGAAAGCATGGAGCTTAACCCTCTGAAAAAGTGAACATTTTAAAGGGTCTAGTTCTTTATCAAGTTGATCTAAAAATTAGTGTTCATTTTTGTGTTGTTCTGTCCCAGGTGAAAGTATGTTACTACATGGTTTTCCACAGGAATGTTTTTTCACTGCAACACATTGATCAGCTATTTCTGCACATATAGACTGCAATTCCATAGCTGTCATAAATTATTTTATTCTTCTTAATGGATTTACTTCTAGTAGTTCTGTATATCATGAAGTCAAAAGCCTCATCACCATACATTGGAACTGTCCAGATTTGTGCAGAATGTCTGGATATGTGCCTCACATTTTTATCTATTCTTCATAAAATTTGTGGGTTTTGTGGCAAATCACTGAGGATTAAGTCAGTAAATTACTACATACATTTGAGCTTCAGACTTCAAAAATGCATGCTAACATGAATCCTGTTATTCTAGCAACTTTCTAAGTTTATAAGGACAGTATTTAAAATATGTCCCTATTTTGGAGCCTTTGTCTTTGTCTCCCATTATTTTAGTCTTCTACAAGATTTCTTGAGCCAAGAGGTTGAGGGATATGCTCATCACCCTTTTTCTTCTTGTACTTATTCATCTCAGAAGAAACAAATGTGGAGACAGAGTACAATCAGAAGCTACAATGTTACTGAGCACCATGTACTGCTACCATTACATTTCGCAGTCATGCATGCTCCATACATGGGCTTACCTTTATGTAGACCTGGCATTTATTTATTTATTTATTGACATTTGTTAACCGGGTTTGTCCAACTGGGCTTGTGGCCCATTTTCAGTGGAGACCCGAGGAGAAAAGCTCCAGTGGTACATTTTAAACAAGTACAATTTTAAACAATATTGATATAATATAATTTATAGCAATAAGATTCACATATGTTGGGTTACATGCATAAAGTTAAAGTTGCATTAAAAAGAAGCTAAGTAACAATTTTACACTGATATAGTTCAATAGGTCAACAATAACATTTTTTTGTTTGTATAAAATTATGAAATGCATAGTACACACATTGGAGAGAGATATAATGAGGTACTAAGTATGGTCCTTTTGAGGGTACATAAAGGGAAGGAAGACTAGGTAGGGTCATGGCAAGGGCAGGTTCTGTAATTGAGAAAATAAGCTTTTAGTTCATTTTTAAAGTGTGAGGTGTGGAAGAATGAACCTAAGTCAAGGGGAAGTTTGTTCCAAGCATGGGCAAGGGAGTGTTTGTAGAGTAGTTTGCCTGCTGACCTTTTTGGGTGGTAGATATCAAGTAATTGCTGGTTAGAAGTATGGAGGGTCCGGGATGGGATGTAGATGGAGACTAAGGAAGATAGAGATGCACAGAAGGAGGGTTTATAAAGAATAGAGTGTAGCATATGAAATTGATAAGATAGCAGAAATTGGGGAAGTTCAAGCCATTGAAGAGAGTTTAAAGAAATGCAGTGGTGTGAGTTGTATGGGGAGTTAGTAATGAATCAGTCTATTTTATGGTAAGTCTGTTGGAGTTTGTTTAGAGTGGAGGCCTGGATACTGGTAAGAACTGGGGTGGCGTATAAGAGGGAGAGGAGGGGGAGTGCCTGGCCCAGGGTAAGTCTAGATTCAGGGGTTAGGAATTTTTTGTTCCGATATAGCAGACCTAGTTTCTGGTATGTGCAGGTTGAACTTTAGTTCATCACCGATAATGACCCCTAGGAGTTTTGTGTGGGTGTCAGGTTGGATAGTTGTATTGTTAGAAGATGTAATAAAAAAGGAGGTTTTGTGATGAGAAAGAAAACGGGGAAGGAAAAGTAGGAGTTTGATTTTTTTGGGATTTAGGATCAATGGGTTGTGAGAGAGCCATTGTTCACTGGATAGTAGGGCCTGTTGGGTCAGGGAGTGTAGTTCAGGAATGTTATTTGAGATGGATATAAGTGTGGAGTCATCGGCATACTGAATAAGGGAGGATTCTTTGCATGAGGTGTAAAGATCATGATTATGTACACTGCTTACTATTTTATACCAAAAAATGAGTAGACTAGGGTCATCAAATGGTCCTTATCTGCCATCTGAATCAATTTCACTGTTTGCTGTTGGCCAGGATGTCCTACCTGGCTCTAAAACATGAGATCTATATGGTTCTGCTAGTATAGCACATTATTTTCAGAATGAGAATATAAAGTAATCTGCATTTATAAGGATTTTTATGGACATGTTCCCACTGTAAAAAGGATGCGATACATAGCAAATAAGAGCTTCACTACTAGAAACAATGATAGTGATCACTAGGCCTAGCCGGTTACTGAAATTCAGCTTGCGATAGGCATAGTGCTACAGCTGGTATTCACTTTCAAGCTGCCACCATCAGATATAGCCAGTTCTTCCACAACTGAAGCAGTAGGACTGCCAGTATTTAGTAGTCCGAATGCCACTTATGGGCTCCACTGAAAAGAAGTCACTAGCCTTGTGGGACTAACCCAATCAATAAAGGATGGCTAAATAAATAAAAAAATACATAGGCAATGGTCACTGCCTTATTCATACACATGTATTGGAGGAGGAGGTGACTCATACTCATGAACACCAAGCTGTGTAAACATGGTCACATAGCCACCAGCTTGGTTGAAACTCTAGAAAATTAAGCATCATGTGTTTAATCAAAACTAACGTTTTTACAGGTAACGAGTCATTTATCTGCAGAAATGGTGAAATAATAGAATTCTTTGCAAAGAGTTCCCCCAGGGGCGGCTCGTGGCATCGGACTGCCGGACTGCAGACCCTCAGCTAAAAAGTAAAGTGTTTAAGTGTTTTAAAAAAATGTAAAAAAAAAAAAATACTTTTTTTTATGTTTAAACAAACTTCGAGTCCGCGACTCGGAAGTATGCGCATGCGCATTGCGCACTTTAACTGCCTCGGGCTGCGGCGGTTTTAAACAGCTTTTTGTTTTGTTTTCATTGCAGCCCAGAGGAGTAATGAAGGCATCATTGTGATGCCCAGAAGTCTATGCGGTTCCAAACCGCATAGAATTGGAAGGGGCTCGGACTGCGACGTTCGCAGGCATGTACGTGATGTTGGCAGCTGGATGGCTACTGATTGGCTCTCGCTTTCTTTTTGAGAGTGAGAACCAATCAGTACTACTACTATTAAGCAGCGCAGTGCTTTGGATGGTATTACTTGACTTGCTAATTGCGGAGTACGGATGGTGCTCAGGGGCTTACAACAACGTTTTTTGGCTTTGTTAAGTTATGGTCGGGACTCGAGAGTTCAAATTTTGTGACTTACTAAGATGGAGACGCTGGACAGGTCACTCGGTTTTTAAATTATTGAGGTAGGGCAAAATTACAAAATACTAGTACAGTGTATAATCAACATTTGATTGCTCTTTCATCACTAAGTAGATAGTAATCCTCCTGTGTTGTCTGTTCAGAGATAAATTATTAAAACTGGTGGTATGTTTACTTGCTTGCACTAAACAATAAATTTGCTATACTGTTTGTTTTTGAGTGTTTTGTGGTGGCTTGTTTACTTCTTTACAGTTGAGTTGAGTAACTTGAGTTAGAGTTAGTTTTCAAATCCGCTAATGAGGTGGGCCTCTTAACAGCCAGATTACATTCAGAGTCTAAAGTTAACTGTTTTTGCCAGGCTTTGGTGTCACTGTCAAAATAGTACAGCACTTTTTCTTTTTATTTCATCTGTAGTCAGCATATCATTGCTGAAGCTTTGTTTGTATGTTATTTTTTTTAAAGAAATGTCACTCTGGATAATCCAGAAGCAAAAGGGCTATAATGGTCAGAAAAGAAAAAGATGACTTTTTCTTTTTTTGTAATTTATACATGTGTGGTGTGCTGCTGATGGTAATCGAGAGTTTACTGTTTACAGAATGTGTAGGCCTGGCCAACCTAAACTTTTATTGGAAAGGTTTTCCAAAGTGGTTAAAGTGAGTTAATGCTGTAGCAGGTTCAATGACCTGGGTTCGTTTGTTTGAGGTTAGGCAGTCTTAACTTTTATTTATTTTTTGTTTAATTAATGTGTGTGTGTGTGTGTGTGTGTGTGTGTGTGTGTGTGTGTGTGTGTGTGTGTGTGTGTGTGTGTGTGTGTGTGTGTCTCTGTGTGTGTGTCTGTGTGTGTGTGTGTCTGTAAAAAAGAGTGACTGCACATATGTGTGACTCTAAAATTGTTGAATTAAACTTTTATACAGTGAGTGCAGGTAAGGTAAGTAGGAGCCAGCATGAAAATGAATGTTTGACAGAAAAGATGGTTGTGGAAGATTGCATTATACTGTACAGTGTGCATGTACACATGTCTGTGAGAAAAGTAAGGGCTAGATAAGAGGATAGATTTAGAGTACTACATGTTTGGTATTGTGTGTGATCCGTGTTCATTTGTCTTGTGTAGTAGTTGTGTTAGGGAATTTTTAATAATATAATGTGGATGGTTAGGTTTAGGTGCAAGGTAATAGTTATATATTTACCAAACACAAGTAAGTTGGTGCAGGGGGCGACACTCACCCTTACTGAAGTACATACTTGTCAAACTCTTAGTGCAAGAAAGTCGGTCAAAGCCTAAAATAATGGAGGGACAAAGGCCCAGAAAATAGGGACAGATTTTAAATATTGCTCTTACAAACTTAGAAAGTTGCTACAATAGCTGGATTTATGTCATGCATTCCCTGAAGGATAAGAAGTCTGAAACTCAAATGTATCTCATTATTCATTGACCACCCATCACACATTTCATCAGAAACAAGCCAAAATATGAGGCATAAATCTGGGCATTGTGTAAAAATCTGGACAGTTGAGAGGTATGCTTAAGCAAGAACTGTATACAACATAAGCTTGTCTGAGATTGTAAGATGCAAGTAAGCTTTAATAAGCATGCTGTTAAAGAATTACCAACATTGAAAGCCTTTTTGTTGTTGCCATGCAGAGAATATTTACATAACATACAAGCCTTAGGTATTGAAATGCATATGACAGTATTTGTAATAAAGGACAGGATTACAGTATTTTCAGAAGGTCATTACATTTGTTGGAGACTTGAAGCCATCTTTACAGACTTAATCCATAAACTAAACAGAATGCCAGTCTATCATGTGTGATCCATATCCTATGCAGTTATCCTTTAAGCACTTTATCTTGAGCTTGTTTCTTGTTTGCTATTCATTTTTTACTTTGATCATGTTTTCCCCATGAAACAAGTAGATAGTTGTCAGGCAGCAGGTCTTTTTGATATAAGAAACATTTTTACAAGTGGGGATATTACATAGATTGCTACTTTCAGCATGTTACTTGGCACTTTTATGAAGCTAAATATAATTAGAACTGCAGTGCAAGAAGAAGTGGTTGAGTTGAGTGCTGCTTGTTTTTTACACTTGATTTTGACTGGCATTTCAGTAATGTATTTTAAAAGTAATTTATTTGTTCATGCCTCACAACCTTTTTGTTTCCATCTAGATATTAAGTAAGCTGTCACATAGCCAATGCATTCAAATATTTTTTTCTTCTACACTTCATTTTGTCTTGATTGGACTCTCATAGTGACTGTTTGGCACCCAGGGCAGCGTATTTAATTAAAATCCCAGTTTTTGTGGTTTTGAGCAGAGCTCCGTCCCTTTCTAATTGGTCACACTCCTTTCCCTTGGCCCTACCCATTCAGCTGTCTCCTGCAGCCCCCTTTTGATTTGAAGTCACCAGCCGCCACTGTGTGTAAGGCCTAGTATTGTCTTTGTGGGGTATGTTTGCAGCCTCTACAGTTGCTGCAGGTGTCCAGTGGGGTACATGGCAAAAGGGCCACTGTACACATTGATTGGGCTACTGAGGGGTGGGTACAGTTTGTCCATGGCCTTTTACTTGCTGGATAACACACAATCACACATCAAAGGACTTTCTGATGTCAGTGGTGCTGTTGTGGTCAACAGACAACTCAGTGTCAACCCGTGTTCCCCATTCTGTTATAACAATGTCACTGTTCAGTGGACTACCAGCAGTGTATTACTTCATGTGAGCTATGGTGTTCCCAAAGGTAATGGCGGGACATCTCCTGGCATTGAGCTAATGTCCAGGGTTCTGACAACAGTCATAGGTCTCAGAGAGGCCTTTGTGCATGATGTCAACATCACATGGGGGGGTAATGATAGGACCCACCTTACAGCTGTATGCAAACATTGCCAGCCAGGGTGCCTTTGTGTTGGCCTGCACCTCAGACGTGTAGATCACAAACATGAGGGGACACAGGTTCACACACTGTGGGACTCTACTCATGTCTGGTCATCAGTTTGACATAGAGTCCACTGGATTCACATCATGGTGTCTATCTGTGAGGCAGTTTGTGAGACAACTAGTGATATAGGGGTTGATGTCTAGCCGAGTGTGTTTGTTTATGAATCCTGAGTGGAGAGTGGTCTCTGAGTATTAGAAGGGCTGCCTATCATGTTACCTATTCCATACTGTCACATAGTCATTGCACATGGCACAATATGTTTAGGGCTATAGATTGTCTACACCTACCTCTACAGTGGTTGTCAACTGTAGAACTTGCAATGTGGACATTGGGCATATACTAATTCATCAATATAATAATTTTATCAAAACCCACCCCCCCCAATGGATCCTGTTATTACACAATCACACCAACACCCACACAGGATACTGTTGTCACACACACACACACACTTTTACATTTGCCAGGACTGAGATTAGAACTCCTACCTAACTAGTTATTTATACTAGAGTGTTATGCAGTTATCGCACATGCCACAGAGGTTATAGGGCTCAGGATTGCCGAAATGTACATCTAAGGTGAATGACATTTGCAGGACTGCTAAAGTAGGGCAATGAGAAATCTACTGGGTGTAAATGGGGCCAAAATCTTTAAGCTACAAATACACACACACACACACACACACACACACACACACACACACACACACACACACACACACACACACATTTACATTTAGCAAGACTGAGATTAGAACTCCTACCCTTTTATTTATACTAGAGTGTTATGCAGTTATCACATGCACCACAGAGCTTATAAGGGTCAGGACTGTCAAAAGGTACTTCTAAGGTGACTAACATCTGCAGGACTGCTAAAGTAGGGCAATGGTAAGTGTACTGGGTTGAGAAGGCTTGTTATTTCCCACATCTTACAGACACTTCTCTAAGTGCCCAGTGTGATCTTCTATAGTACATGTGGGACTCCATTCCAGAGAACGTTTTACTCTAGTCCAGGGATTTATGTGCTAGAGCCATGAATCTCCACCTGTTAGTGCATGATATGTGGAGACAGCCTATTTAAATAAGGGAACTTTAGGCCATACATAGGGGGTGATTGTGACTATATCTGTTATTAATATCTGAGGTGCTGGGGTTAAAGGGTTTGTTTGGGCAGAGATTTTGTCTGCCATATTTGATGTTTTACACTCTAATTTCTTGTTTCTGTACCTCCAGACATATCTCCTCAGATCATCATGGTGATTTACCAGAGGAATACAGCCTGGATGATGCACAAGCACATATGAGCCAACTGCTAGGCATTCTTGCACAATCCAGCCTGTTGAGATGTGTGGCTACAGACTATTGACTGCTGATGCTGTGGAAATGGTCAAGAACCTTGGTGATATACTAGGATGTGGGAATCTGTGTGAATTTCTGTTCTGGCATGGTTTGGTTACCAGTACATGGTTGGGTAATACAAGTCAGGCAGGATCAGGGAGACAGGTGGACTCCAGATAGATTTGTCGAGGGTACAATATGTGTTGGGGGGGTGGCTGGGTCAGATAAGTTGGCCTGTAGCTACCAACTGTTTGCATAGCGGTCATGTCAAGGGTTGACCATGCTTGGGGATCTTGTCTGTCTCACACTGCTTGACTAGATTGGAGGTGTGTGTCTTTCTCACATATATGTATACCCCCACATCATTTTGCTTGTCTGCCCACATTTGTGAGTCATGTTGCTGTATGGGATGAGTGATCAGGGAAAGCTTCTGTTGTTGCCCATGGCTGTGAGCCTGGTTTCTGTGGGTGCAGACAGGTTACCATCTTCCAGGGTTAGGCCTCCCTGCAGTGTGTGCATTCCCCTGTTTAGACTCCTAGCCATACCTCTCGACTGTAGAGGGTTTCACAAAATGTGCAGATTCATGACTCATATATCTGGTATGTTACTCATACAGGTGTGTTTTTTCAAGCTAGTATTTTACAACTCAGTCAGGGCTGAGGCAGATATTAGTGAAAGTAAATTTACAGTTTCAGACTTCATACCCTTCAGACATTCCATGATAATACAACACTTTTCCACTCAATCAACTTTATTACGTTATTAGAGCTGAGTTTCACATGTGCCCTTCTATTTGGACCTTTATCACCCCATTATTTGTGGTTTTATCCAGATATCTGGGTCTCTCTGAGTTTGGTAGGTATGCTCCTAGCATTTAGCAGCTTGGCCTTTCTCTGCATTTTGCTGACTATGTTATATTAGTGTTATGGACTCCATGACACTCCCTAAAAGGGCAGTGTGTGTGAGCCGTGTGCCTTTGCCAGAGGCCTGCAGGCCAGGTGTGGCAGATGTAGGCCATCTGTAGCAAGGCAGTGCATTCTGATGAGCATATGTTCCCAGGCTACAAGGCAGGAAACATCCCTGAGATGGCACCAGTAAGTGAACTGAGCATTACTGACACTTGTTTCAGTTTGTATTCAGCCATCACTCTGGGTGATAGCTGGATGCTGCTTATAACTAGGGACATGTTACTGCATTTTTATGGGATTGTCTGGGGGGCGGGGGCACTCCTGCCCACAGTATACATTTGCACATACTGTGCTGCTATTTGCTTAACATTTTGGTCCCTATTTTTGAGAATACGGGATAACGGTATAGACCAGAAGTCAGATTGGTGTTGCATATGCATGTTTAGTTTGGGGGCTTCTTAACTTTCTGAGCCATACTGCCACTGGCAGACCTGCTGCGATATCACTGTGTAAAATTCTGTAGGTGAACATTTCATGGCTTTTGGCATTTGAGTCCCTTTGCCAGACATTTTTGTCTAGCTTTCAACAGCTGACCTGCTGGATGAGGCTGGGGTGAGTATGGGTCCCACACTTTGACATCCATGCATGTGACCTATTACCCCCCCCCCCCAGTTACTCACCACATATACTGCAGTGGACTTGTTGGTATCTACTGTGGTACTGCATAGTGTGGGGAAGCCAGTACTGTGCATACAGTCCTTGCTGTCCCATATAGCTGTTAGTTGTCTGCTGCTATCCCATGCAACCATCCCATTCCCTTGCATGCAAGCATCAATACCATAGATATACTTTCAGAACACTGTACACCATTCCTTTATTGTAATGAAACTGACTTACCTTGTGCCTGAGGCAGTTGTGAGGACAGTACGTGAGGGCTGACAATGCCGGACGCATGCAGTACACTTGCCTATACATGGTAAGGTATAGGTAGTGTAATGTTTGGCATCCATTTTAGTGTTTGTGTGAGTCGGAGAGAGATATCAGTCCCTGGGTCCGTACAGTGTCAGTGTATGTGCTATGCATTGCCTCTTTGCCAAGGCCTGGGCATAATGGGCCTGCCTCCTTCTGCCTAGAGGGGCAGGCTCAGGATGTTCCTCCTCCGAGTCCCTCTGTGCCTGTGGTAACCTTGGCAATGGTGGGGGACTGTGTGGTCCTTTCCTGTTATGTTCCTGCTGCAGCTGTTTCTGTAGGATCATGTTGTGTAGCATGGCACATACTATGAACATGTGTGCACATGTAGCTGGAGCATACTGCAAGGCTCCACTGGATATGTCAAGGCAGCGGAACCATGACTTGAGCATTCCAAACACATGCTCTATAATGATCTTTGTTTGTGCATGTGCCTCATTATGGCATTCTTGTGTGGGTGTGTGTGTATTTCTAATGGATGTCATCAGCCACAGTTGCAGTGCATAGCCAGCATCCCACACCAGATGGCAGTATGGGATGTCCCGACTGGAAAATGCCTGGTACAGCTGTGAGACATGCCAGATGTGAAAGTCATGGTAGCTTCCAGGGCTGCCAGCACACACATTCATGATAATGCCCTGGGAATTGCACATGACCTGGCAGTTGATGGAGTGGAACCCCTTGCGGTTTACGTAGACTCTACCCCACTGACCAGGTGGTGCTTTGATGTGGATATGTGTGCAGTCTATGGCACCCAGTATATCTCCGTGTAGTCTGCTACATGGTGGAAGAGATGCATATTACTAGCCCTCTCCTCACGAGTAGTGGGGAATTGAATGTGCTTAGCAACATGTGGTCGCATGGCATCCAGAAACTGGTGGAGTATTCTGGGTGCAGATGCCTGTGAGACCCCATGATATCCCCAGTAGGCCTTTAAAAGGTACCTGTAGCTAGTATTCTTAAGGCTACACATACCTTGATATCCACTGAGATGGGTTCCCCTCTGTTGGCTCTGGGTGTGAGGCAAGGCCGGCACAGCTCAATGATTTGCTGAAGTAGGTCCCTGTCCACCCTGTAGCAGATCATGTAGCCTCTGGTAGGTTACCCTGGGCATGAACATGCTTCTCTTCCTCTTCATAAGTCTGGGACGATTGTCAGCATTATCCTCTTCACCACCCTCAGCCTCTAGCACATATTGATGGAGTAAAGCGGCAGCAGCCTCTAACATTTTTAGTTAGTTTTGCCAATTAAGAATCCCCTGTCTGTGTACACCGGTGGTGTAGAGTTTGTGGGAAAAAAACAGACTAAAGGTGTTTGCATAGTTTATAGTGGTGTGCTAGAGCTGCTGGCTGTATAATTGGCTGACTATACTATAATACATTTCACCTGCCAGCTATATTACTTGCATTTAACTGGCTGTATTCTGCTATTTCCCTTTTATTTTTTATTGTTCCACTTGCTAGTTTCTTTTTTTTTTTGTATTTATTATTTTGTTTAAGTCCCGGTACATGCTGTGCACACCCATTTAGGCAAGGTAAACATGGCTATACAGCCTTGGACACACACCCTTGCTTACATGTACAAAGTGCTGTCATTTCGTGTTTTTTTTTTAAGACCCGGTGTGCGCCGTGAACACCCGTTTAGGCAATGTAAACAAAGGTATACTGAGCTGTGCTTAGTTAAGCACAAACACAGGCCATGGAGCTCCACGGTGCTTACAAGAAGCATGACACACCCCTTTTTCATGTTAGTTGTTCCTGCTGCCTACACGATCGTCTTAGAGCACCTACACGGTTAGGTGCAGGTTTTAGAATATTTTGTGATTCAGTAAATTTCCCCTCATTTGCATACCCCACTGTCTTAATCCATAGTTACTGCACTAAAACAGACCCTTTCCCCTTGACAGCCACTGTTTCCTGGTATTGTTTTCATTCTGCATGTCATACACTATAATAGCAAAATGCAGATTTCCCTTAAAATTGGGTTTTCTCATTTTTTTTTTTCAGCATGAGCCTGTTTGCCCTATGCTTAAATGGCCAAGATCAGCCAAAAAACAAAATTTGATTTTTATAAAAATTAAACAGTTTTTCATGCCAATGGCCTTATATTTGGCTATTGGCATGCCTAATGAACATAATACATGTTTTTCTATGAGCTGTCATGCCTCCATTTTGTTATTTGCAGAAATGTACACGGTTATTAACCGAATACATTTCTGCACTGATACTTTTCTTGCACAGAGACCTGGCAGCTTACTGAATCACTAATTCACCTCATTTGCATGTTTTTCACCAGCAAATGAGATAATTAGCATGCTGCATGGTTTTCCATGCAAGAACAGTGTAGGGAGGCTCGTGCACACTAATTCAGTAGTTTATTGAATCGCTCAGCTGTCTTTTTCCGTGTAAGAGTGGGTACACTGTCCTTGCATGGACAAATGACTTTATTGAATTCTGGGGAGTATATCTGAAACTATAATTAATAATGCTTAATATTTTTTATTCTTTGTCATGCTTAAAAACAATGCAGAAAGCATTTTCCTCTTCAGCTGCAAATCAGTGATCAGAGCATTTTAAAAATAGTTCTCTTTTAGTTCCATATGTTAGTTTATTTATGTCACTGGTATCAAGTTTCTTTACTCTGAAACTACATATTAAAATAGTCATGAATTACCAAAGGCTCAATAGATTTATAGCCCAAGGAGAGGAAACAAGGTATCTGCAAAGAAGATTTCACAATAAAAGTTATGTAAACTCTTGGAGATTCATCAGGTTTATGCCCCACTGAATGGAAAAGAAGGAAGAGCTACCAATACCTTGATATGTGAGATTTTCCTGGCTAAACGCCTAAAAATGAAATGGGTGCAATGATGTAAGAGCCAGAGACAGAGAGGCAAATTACTTCAGAAAGTATCATAAAATTTCAGTTACAAATTTGTGTGTACTGTGGAAGCTGGTCAGAACAGAAATGCTACAGAAATGAAAAGAAAATACATTCTGCAAAAAGGAAATACTGTGTTTAAGGCATAGCTGCCCTTTAACTACTAGATTAAAAACAGGTATGACAAATTGTGAAATTCTGAGCTTTTGAGATTAACTTCAATGCAAACAACATTGCATTAATGTTGCTAAGTGTAGAAAGGGTGAAGAAAAAAGCTTAATGTCAGTTTAATAAAACTTTTTTTTTTACTATACAGTGATACCCAATCAAGCCTTGGTCTGCTGAAACAGATTTATGACTGGCCAAAACATGACAGACATTTAGTTGAGGCAAGGAGTAAACATAAAAAGTTTTCAATGGTCAGGAAGTGACAAAATCTGTAAAAAGCTATCAAACAACAGTTTAGATGAGAAGACCCCTAGAAGTGTAAAGAATTAATGCAGGCTGAATCAGCTTTCTGGCTGAGGTACATACTCCCAAATAGATACTAATACAGACTGATGCTTTTCTTTCCAAAAAGTGAAGGAAAATATTAGAATGAAACATGGAAAGCAAAAAGTCTTTCTCAGAACTAAAACTTAGCTGTGAAACCTTAATTATCTTAAAATATAACCCACCTTCCAGCTTCCATATTTTTAAGTTTCCATCCTGTAAATATGCATTTTATATTCCTTCTTTCAGAATTACCCAATGATAAAGTTCCTAAAGCTAGGCAAAGTCTTAGGTATTTCACAGAGTATTGTCACATGCACTGTTTATTTAACTTTCTTAGTCTTCATTACATATGTTACTTAGATTTTATTAGCACTCATTATTCATAATAAACTCTATTAAATATTTCAGTATTCATGCATGTACTGTGACTAAATTGTTTAAAGTGCTTGGGAAACCATGTATCATTTATTAATAAATAGGATACATTCTGCCACCTCCTGCCTAATGGGGAACTCAGTGGCGGCTGGTGACTTCAAATCACAGGGGGGCTGCAGGAGACAGCTGAATGGGTGGGGTCAAGGGGGTGTGGTCAACCAGAAAGGGGAGGGGCTATGCACAAAACCACAAAAAACTAACTTTAATTAAATACGCTGCCCTGGGTGGCAACCCATCATTATGAAAGTCCAATCAAGACAAAAATAAGTGTAGAAGAATAAAAATATTTCAATGCATTGGCTGCATGACAGCTTACTTAATATCTAGATGGAAACAAAAGGTTGTGAGGCATGAAAAAATAAATTACTTTTTAAATACATTACTGGAATGCCAGTCAAAATCAAGTATAAGAAAAACCAGAAGCACTCAACTCAAACCACTTCTCCTTGCACTGCAGTTCTAATTATAATATATTCAGCTTTATTAAAGTACCAAGTAACATGCTGAAAGTAGAAATCTATGTGATGCCCCCACTTGTAAAAATATTTCTTATCCAAAAAAGACCTGCTGCCTGACAACTTGTTTCATGGGGAAAACATGATAAAAGTAAAAAATTAACAGGTACAGGTTATGGACCACACATGATTGGCATTCTGTTTAGTTTACGGGTAAAGTCTGTAGAGATGACTGGAAGTCTCCAACAAGTGTAATGAGCTTTTTAAAATAATGGAATCCTGTCCTTCAATACCCAAGGCTTATACATTATCTAGTCAAGTATTCTCTGCATGGCAACAACAGAAAGGCTTTCAATGTTGGCAATTCTTTAACAGTATGCTTATTAAAGCTTACTTTCATCTTACGATCTTAGACAAGCTTACCTTATGGTCATTAAAGCATTGCTACTTAAACACAGAGCAACAGGCACTTTGAGTAATAAGCATAAATCTGAGTAATAAGCATAAATCAACAGTACAAAAATATGACAGAAACCAGACCATTCTGCAAAATCAAGGACAGATGAAAAGCCACTATAGTACTTATGCAGTGTGTCCTCCCCATCCAAGGTAGATACAACTACTCCTTGCCTTGCTTGGACACATCCAGAGTCACTACATGGGGGAGTGGGGTGCAACAAGCATGTCACAATTTGAAATTTCTCTGGCTGACTGTGATGGCCCTGACACATTTGTCATACCTCTCAACCTCAAGAGCAAGAAATCTGGACAAAGCCATACACAGAAGTGGGACAAAGGCCCAAAAATAAGGACAATTTTTAAATATTGCTCTAAATAAACTTAGAAAGATTATAGAATAGGTCTTGCATTAGTATGAATTTTCTGAAGGGTATAAAATCTGAAACTCAAATGTCTGTCATTTTCTAACTTCAGTCTTTAGTGATTTGTCACTAATTTGCCAAAAAACACAACTTTATGAAAAATGGACCAAAAATGTGATGCAAAAATATAAAATAGACACACAATACAGCTGCTACCTGCCAAAGAAGGGACACTTTAATATTAGTACTGCTACCTTGAGCAGCTGACAAAATAAAATAATCTACATGCATTTCAAGTAATCTATAACTTTGATTATTACAGTTATTTCTTAATTGTAAACCCTCCATGTTTTCTTCCAAAATTGCTATTTTATGGAGGGATTATTAGGGGAAGAGCAACATTTTGAGCCAAAAATTGGGGACAGTTGAGAGGTTGGCTATGCCTAATTCTATAAAGCAATTTATTTGCATGTACCTCTCAACCTGTTAATGCAGTAAATCTGAACAAGGCCAAATATATTGGGGCACATATAAACAGTACTAAAAATTGCTCTTGTATAAATTGAGACAGTTGATAGAACGGCTCTTACTTTAACATGCATTTTTCTGAAGGTTATGAAGTCTGAAACTTATTATTTAGTGACTTAATTCCTAAATGATTTGCCAGAAAACTACAAATTTTATGAAGAACAAACAAAAAATAAGAAGCAAAAATCTATTCATTCTTTGAAAATCTGGACAGTTGGGAGGTATAGTTCAGCTGGGCCTGTCTGAGTTTGCTGCCCTTCCCCCCTGACAAAATAATGGTTGAATGGAGCCTCTGCAGCCATTCCAATGAACCATTACTTGGCTATTTCTCTCCATTTACCATAAACACTAATGTGCATACTGCTTTACTTCTATGATGAGTTGGACTTCATTTGAAAGTTTTATTTTGTATTTTACAGCACAAACACTAAGTCATCTGTTAAACAAAGCAATGCAGTCTCACAATGAAAACTTAGCATTAAAACTTCTCTGCCCTTGAAACTCACATTCATGAAACAGCATTGAAACCCACATTCAAAGAAAATACATTTTGCCAGTGGCAGATAAAGATTAATTTTGGGCTGTTTTCAAATCATAGGCCCCTTGCATATGAAACATACATGTGCTCTTTGATACACCTTCCTCATTGTACTAAAATTATATTCCTTGTACAATACAGTACACTTGTTAGAGGGTGTTTTAAATTTGTTTTGAACATTTTTCTAGTAAGCAATGAAACAAACCATATGCACCCATAATGGCAAAACTGCCCAGTTGAGAACATTTATCATAAAAAAGTCTACTCAGACTTCCACAGTCCACCATTATTAGTAAATATACACAATTCTACAGTCCACCATTATTAGTAAATATGCACAATTCCACAGTCCACCATTATTAGTAAATATGCACAATTCTACAGTCCACCATTATCAGTAAATATGCACAATTCTACAGTCCACCTTTTTCAGTAAATATGCACAATTCTACAGTCCACTATCAGTAAATATGCACAATCTCTGAAGTAAGTCATCTAAATAATTCCACATTAAAGAAATCTGTAACTAATGAAGCGGTTGCTGCTAGCAATCACCTTTATATTTCATGGTTTCATCGAAAAATAAAGTGTCTGTTGCCCCTCAGGAATAAATTGCCTATATTACATTAAAAAATGATAAGCTAGTAATAATATTGCAAGAGGAAATGGATGGCAAACTGATAACAGACTCATAGTTAGTATCTTCATCAAGGAGAACATTCTCAGTATGGCAGCATCCACCCCTTGTGGGAGTAGAACCCACAGCCTTCTGCATCAAAAGCAAGTACACAACCTGTTGTGCTAAAGTATTAACTAGGCAAAGCACTAAACTTCTATTCCCCTGCAGCTCTCAGCTCCTTGTAAAATCTATTCAATACTCAACTGCATCTCAACTTCGCAGCTCAAGAAAACTAGAAAAAGCCAAAATGTATTGGGAGGGGGGTCAAAAGCCCAAAAACCAGGGGCACATTAAACATTGCTTGTATAATCTTGGAAAGCTGCTAGAATAAAATGTTGTGTTGCCACCATACATTTTACTGCCAAGGTCCCTGAGCAAAAAACAGTCAGAGTAACATACCACTACGCCACATCAGCTGCTTTGTAAAAGAGAGGAAGACTGAAACTTAAATGGCTATCATTTAGTGAATTCAGTTCTCACCATAGCTGTCAACCTCTTAGTACAAAACACCTGGACAAACCCAGTAATGAGGGAATACAGCCCTCAAACATATTCAGTGAATTCAGTTCTTGCCATAGCTGTCAACCTTAGCACAAAAACCTGGATGAAGCCAATAATGGGGGAATACAGTCCCAAAAACAGGGACAAATTTAAAATATTCATCTTATAAACTTAGAAAATTGCTAGGAAAAAAGGTTGTGCTACTATGTATTCTGAAGAACATGAAGTTTGAAATTCAAATGCCGGTCAATTTTACTGCTGACAGAACAAAAACAATTTTCAGCACAGACCCAGGGATTAATACTGCAGACACGTCTTTGTAAAATGACAGGGCACCAAAGCAAATCCACACAAACACAGGGAGGAGATGCAGACTCCACACAGAAGGCACCCCAACCAAGAATCAAACCAGAAAACCTATAGCTGTGAGGCAACAATACTACCACTGCACCATCAAATATGCAAGGAATTAAACATTCAGAAACCTGAAGTCTGAAATTCAAATGCCTGTCAATTTTACTGCGGACAGAACAAAAACAATTTTCAGCAGAGATGCAGGGATTAATACTGCAGACACGTCTTTGTAAAATGGCAGGGCACCAGAGCAAATCCACACAAACACAGGGAGGAGATGCAGACTCACACAGAAGGCACCCCAACCAAGAATCAAACCAGAAAACCTATAGCTGTGAGGCAACAATACTACCACTGCACCATCAAATATGCAAGGAATTAAACATTCAGAAACCTGAAGTCTGAAATTCAAATGCCTGTCAATTTTACTGCGAACAGAACAAAAACAATTTTCAGCAGAGACGCAGGGATTAATACTGCAGACACGTCTTTGTAAAACGGCAGGGCACCAGAGCAAATCCACACAAACACAGGGAGGAGATGCAGACTTCACACAGAAGCCACCCCAACCAAGAATCAAACCAGAAAACCTATAGCTGTGAGGCAACAATACTACCACTGCACCATCAAATATGCAAGGAATTAAACATTCAGAAACCTGAAGTCTGAAATTCAAATGCCTGTCAATTTTTCTGTGGACAGAACAAAAACAATTTTCAGCAGAGACGCAGGGATTAATACTGCAGACACATCTTTGTAAAATGGCAGGGCACCAGAGCAAATCCACACAAACACAGGGAGGAGATGCAGACTCCACACAGAAGCCACCCCAACCAAGAATCAAACCAGAAAACCTATAGCTGTGAGGTAACAATACTACCACTGCACCATCAAATATGCAAGGAATTAAACATTCAGAAACCTGAAGTCTGAAATTCAAATAAATGCCTGTCAATTTTATTTAACATTTGTTAATCAGGACAGTCTGACTTGGAACAAAAAAACAATTTTCAGCAGAGGCCCAGGAAGAAAAAATGCAGACATGTCTTTGTAACATGGGAGGACACAAAAGCAAACCCAAACAAACACAGGGAGAAGATGCAGACCCCACAAAGAAGGAACCCCAGCCAAGAATCAAACCTGAGAACCTGCAGCTGTGAGGCAACAATGCTACTACTACACCATTAAATATCAAGCACTGCAACATTTACAAACCACAGATATTATGAGGAACAGATCAGATCAAATATGAGGCAAAAATCTGCAATTTTTTTACAAATGGTGGTGGGTAGGGAACTCAAGTCTTTAACACCTGCATACAGGGTACAGGGTTCAAGCCTGAGGTATTCCCTACCACACCACCATGAGCATTTTCACACACACACACACACACACACACACACACACACACACACACACACACACACTATAATAAAAGCAAGTACCAAGCCTGAGGTATTCCCTACCACACCACCATGAGCACCTGGGGCATTTTCACACACACACACACACACACACTATAATAAAAGCAAGTACCATACAATGTAAAATTGCACCATACACTTACCCATTCTCCTTCTCCATAATATCCAGCTAACGTACATCCTGCCCGCGCAAATACTCCAAAGACCCGCGAGATCCCTGACATCAAACCTCCCCGATACATCATCCCAGCGAGTCTGTGCACTTTAAAAGTGCACAGACGTTTCCATGTGTTCCCTATGGGTCCTGCTGGACTGCCTGGAGCATGCGCATGCGCGCCGGACTGCCTGGAGCATGCGCATGCGCGAAGTCCATGAAAATTTAAAAAAATATTTTGTTTCTATTTTTATTTCATTCTGAGGGGGCTGCAGTCCGGCAGTCCGATAGCACGGGCCGCCCCTGCCTGTACATCACTATGTGTGTCATCATAGTCAGAGGCACCAAATAAACATCACTTACACAGCGGGAGGGACTGTGACCACCATGTCCACCTGTGAGGAAAAGACAATATATGTACATTCCTATCAGTTTGCTGGTACACACACTCACACACACTCCCTCACACACACTTCCACACACACACACACACACACACACACACACACACACACACACACACACACACACACACACACGGTGTCCCAGAGGCATTCCACAGACCTCACATCAGGCAACAGATGAGAGTCATGACACACTCAGACCAAAACAGACACACTCTGGACAGGCCCTCAACATCATGCAGTGCATACCTTTCAACTTACTGTTACTACTAATTTACACCATTGGGATATGTGAGTGTTTTTAGATGGTGGTGAGCCTTCACCTAGAACACACTGCACTCATGTAAACATTACTGCTGTTCATCTGTATAGCACTGTGGCTAAACCTACAGAACATACCTACCAACTGTACAGAGTTTCCAGGAATATCTAGATATGTGGGTCATATTTCCTGCCTGCTATTTGTCTGATACATTACTGATTTGACCAGTGGATTGGTGAACCTACTTAATGTCATACTGTGATTTGCAGATGTCATAACCTGCAGTACATGTATGTGAAAACAAGAGCAGTTACTCAAACAATTTCCCAAGCTTGCAGTGGATATAGTAAGTGTACAAACCCTTTTTAACATGCAAGGATTTTGTGACAGATCACATGAGACACCAGTGATATTACCATAATACTTCTACCATTTCATATGACATATAACCTGTGCACTCCAACTGAAGAACATACACATCAGGTAGGAGTAAGACATCATAAATGATATCAGTATAATAGCCGGATTGCATGGGAGTGCAATCCCATAAACTGATACTTTGGTAAAGCACCTGGTGATCTCAACACAGCATTCAGTCCTCTTGGGAAGGTGTGCATCAGCATGGCACATCTTGACATGGTAATGTTTGCACACTCTCTTGCAAAACACATCCAAATCTGTCAGGCTTCAAGGTCATCTCTTGTGCACAGTGCTCATCAGGTCGCCACACAGATTGCGTATTGTATTCAGGTGTGGACTCAGGATTGGCCACTGCAGACTGCTGATTGTGTTCTTTGGAAGTCATGCTTTTGTTCAGTTGGATTTAAGGTGTGAGTCATTATGTGCAATGTTGGAATTTCTCCCCATACACAGCTATGTGGCAGACACCAGAAGGATTATAGTCACAAGGGACCAGTGTTTGAAACCAGTCATAATACACTCCAATTCAGCTACAGCCCCAGTTCAAGCTTGTGAACAGCAAACCCAAAGCAGGACACTGCCATCACCCTGCATCACTGTGTGGATAGTGTTGTTCTGCTGTTGTGCAGTGCTGTTATTGGGCCAAACTAACATGACAGAACTGTGGACAAAAAGAGTTTAACCTTGGTCTCATAACACCTTCACACATTTCCACACATGCGTTTTGAAAAGCTGATGTACTGTTGCTCAGACATTACCCAGGACTGGATGTTGTTTGTTGTGAGGAACAACTGCCATCTTCCAAACACACCTTATAGGCAAGACATGTGGAGACCACGGAAGATTGTTGTCACATGTAGTACACACCCAGTACTTGCCAGAGATGTCTGAAACACCTTCAGTGTTGCTGTAAGGCTCCTGGCAGCTTCCCTGGACATTTTTGGTATTGTATTCTCAACATACATGTAGGGATGTCCACTTCTTCACAATGTCACTGTTGCACCATATCTTTAATACCTTTTGATGACTATCTGCACTGTGTTACATGGCATACGCAATGCTGTGGGTATGTTTCTGTAGCCTTCTCCAAGCTGATACATTTCTAAAATGTTATCCCTTTGCAGCATGTTAAACTGTATGTGTACCATGGCTTTTGCTGTAGCAGGCAACTGTGGATCTATGTTAGGATATTCTTGGTATATGAGCTGACTGTTATTTGCAGTTAATCCAAGAGTCCGTAATTGATGACAGGTGTGTATCCAGTATGATGCACTGCTGTGGTTTTATCAAATGCTGCTACATCACAGTATGAGCTTTACCCTGTGCACACATATGCATCTAGCTTCTTGGACAATTTTCATGTGACACACTTGTTCCCCTAACAGATTTGTTTGTTTCACAATTGCATTATACAGATTATAGGTCGCATGAAAGGTTGGATGGATTTGGTGTTGTGTATTGTGCTCACATTGTCATATATCACAAATACCTGGCATTCTAACAGGTGTGTACAGCTTTTATATGCACTGTATAACACTAATGTATACAACATGTCCCCACTCTTTGCCCTTTATCCCCACATTTTGGAAATCTTTATCCAGATCTCTTGCAATGACAGGTTTGTGAGGTATGCTACAGATATGTGACATCTCATGCAAATAGGCCACTGTCATATCCACTGTGATATTATGCTGTGAACCCCACCACAAGTGACCATGTAGATATTGGCAAATGGCTGCTGAGTGTAACAGATGTGTGCATTGTAACATGCATGACCTTAACATGCTTGGGGTAGTGGTGAGCCACAACACTAAAATCTGATTCTCCTCGGCTTCAGGCTGCTGTACCTCGTGTTGACGAGAGGGACCTAGGTAGTTGCAAGGGAGAGATATTGTCGGCAGATTCACAATAGGTATTGGTGCAAGATTAATACTACATTTATTCACAGGTACAGTATAAACTATGATATTACACAATTTGCTGTCCTTCACCATAGATGTGCACTTGTGTGCATTACTAAACCCCACCCACTAATTTATTTTGCACTGACATATGCATCTAAATACTCTATAGCACACAGTTGTAATGCTACCTCAGTACATTGATGTGCACTTTTTTCCTTACCTGGACGCTCCTCGCCTTTTTCCTGGGTGCCACCCACCTCCATTACTGATATTTCCTGTGTAGATGGTCATGTGGGAGCTACCCCAAGGTTGGCCAGGAGCTCCTTTGTTGCCATAAGTGGGGCCTGTCTAGCTGGCTCCCCACCAGTAGCGGCATGGTCCCTCACTACAGCAGCAGCCCTTTGCCGGGCACACCAAATCAGGTCAGTCACCCTGTGCCTGACCTGTTTGTACATGTGTCCATGGTGGCCCAAGGTGTTGACTCATTGGATTATATCATCCCATAGGGCAGTCCTCTCTCACTGATGTTGGCAACCCCGACTGAAGAGGATGTCGTACTTCTGCAGGATGGCCCCAGTTATGGCTGCAGTCTCCTGTTCCAAATAGGGCGGCTGGCATTGCATGACACCTGGAAGACATAAACAGGGAAATACATCACAGGACCACAGACATTGCCCAGAGTTCTTTGCAGAGACAGCACATGACTAATGAGTATCAGTAGCCACTACATAGAAACACATCATACCCCATACCCAGCATCACTGCATGAACATGCATTGTACTCCTGGTCCTGTTGTATCATGTCCCCCTCATTGAGGGCCAGTACATTTCATAAACAAACATTCATGTTAGTGTAGAGTGGTGACAGTGCCTATTTTCCTTGCAGATGGGATGTCAATGCTGCTCAGGCTTGGCTTGCATACAGCGTGTAATGAAGCTGGGAGCATATGTGTGGGTTCTTGTAGGATGCAGACAGGAATGATAGCAGTCCCCAAGGTGACTTGCTATTGTTATGTTTAAGTAGGAAGTTTGCACCTGATCCGTGATGATGAGGGTATGGGTGCGTGTGGTGTGCATATCCACCTATACTGATATTGAGGCAGGGAGGTGATGTTTGGCCTAAACGTGTCTGTAGTAGGTTGGCTGTAACTATGGTGTGTGTATGTGCTGTGACTGACCTCCATTACAAGGTGGGTTGGATTGTTGCCTCTGAGACTGCAGACATATGTGAAGATGGCCTTCTGGTTGCTCTCAGTGGATGTGTCCAATTTGTACTCATAGTCAGCCTTACAGTAATCCACCTGTGACCTACTATGGTCATTCAGACAAAGGATGACATGCTGGCCAGTTGGTGCCTGATCCTTCTTTTCCCTGTTCAGCCAGTAATGGATCATATTATGTGCTCTGTGCATTACTGCTATCCAGCAAAGGGGTTTACTACACTTTGGTGGAGACAGGATTTACAAGTAAGGTATTGCTGAGGCCATACAGCTACGTGGGTGGTCATATAACTGTAGTAGGCATGGACACGAGGTCATAACACAGTTGGGCAACTCTATAATGTTTACATGATACTCCTGCTTATGCTAGCACCCATGTCTGTGCCAGGGCATTGCAACAACCATTAGCTTTAGAAGTGTAACTCTGTTGGATGCACAGATATTAGGATTACACACATGTACAACATGTACAGCTCATTTACGTGATGTTTTACATCCCATGTCAGGTGTTATGAGGCAGCCAGGTACACCTACCTATACATGCATATATCTGCACACGTAATCATATAACTGATTTGTATGCAGTTAAAAGCATTCTGTAGAGTCTCCTTGCTTCTTTATCTGTTTAAAACATTCATTTTGTGGCTCACTGCTGTTCTTCTGCTGTGATAGACATTTCTGTAATGCTTACTGTCTAAACGAGTGTAGGCTAGTAGCTTTAGTATTGTTTTCCACCCTCCCTTGGTGGCTTTGCAGTTACCCACCCCTACTGTAAATTTGATCTGGGACACTCCTCCCAGTCTAGTGTCATTAGCTCATTCTACCTAATACCGAGAGAACATTTGAGAAGGCCAACCCACTTGGTTTCCTAACCTTATCTTCTGCTTCTCCTCTCAAACTTTCCTTTACAAAAAAAAACATTGCTAGACTATCCATGTGTTCTGCTTAACTGTAACAAAAAAAATTACACTTGTTTCCTGCCTTTCCTGTAACTAGTCTAGTCCAGATACAGATCTGCTATACCTAGGACTGTCTGTAAGCTTCTGAGCCCCCAAGCCTGTCTATGTTGGAGGGAAGACTGCTAGCTTATCAGTGGGAGTGGCAAGCACTAGGTAACCTATCTACCACATAAGAAGTGGTTTCTGGCCCAGATATTGCAGTTATTGGCTGTTTCGGCAGTTTTTCCATCTCTCTCAACTTCCTGATTTAAAAGTTCGCATTTGCACTTGTTCCCCGCCCCTTCCTGTAACTAGTCTAGTCCAGATACAGATTTGCTGTATCCAGGACTGTTTGTAAGCTCCAGAGGCCACCAAGCCTTCCTGTGTTGGAAGGAAGCATACTAGCTTATCAGTGGTAGTGGCAAACACCAGTTAACCTATCTACCACATAAGGAGTGGTTTCTTGCCCAGAAATTGTAGTTATTGGCCATTTGGGCAATTTGTCTCAACTTTCTGATTTAAAAGCTCACATTTGCACTTGTTTCTTTCCTGTAACTAGTCATGTTCAGATACAGATTCTTAGTTTTAGCACTTGAATTTGCTTATTCGTGATCAGCATTTGTTCAGAACTTGTTGTAAGTACTAAATAAGCTACAAATTACTACAGCACTTAACCTTCCTCATTACCTAGAGGAAAATATTTTTTGTACTTACTTTCCTCATTTGCTTAGAGAAAAGCAGCTCTTGTACTCACTTTCCTCACTTCTCTAGAGGAAACTAGATTTTTATTCAGTTATGTCCAAGGGTCAGCTCCCAGTGTTCTCTCCTGTCTATCTGATGAATCTGAGCATCCTGGGGTAATGCAGCAATTGCCTCATGTACACAGACAATGCTCTCCTACTACCACCCAACACTACAACCTGTGAGAGATGCATTTATCTAGCCAAACTGGAGGTAAAGCTCTCTCCAACCAAGACTGAACTTGACAGTCAAGAGTAGAAGGTAAACACTTGCACCACACCACACTCATCACATAACCCCACTAAACCTACACCACCAAAATCCACACAAAGAAATACAAAAACATTCACAGAGGCTATCAATAATAACCTGCTCAAGCAACAGAGACCTCCAAAGCAGAAACGCAAGCAACCTCCATCCCCCAACACAACCCAAATGACACATAGCCCACAGACTCAGTGTGCCACTTAGCCCAGCCCATAAGGCAAAACAATGTACCCAACACACTAGTCATAGGGGAATCTATATTCAGGCACACTGATGTCCCACTCACCAGGCTAAACAAGGAGAAGGCTACTGTCAGCTGCCTGTCTGGTGCCAGGATCCGCCACATAACCCACACACTCAGGTCACTCCACAACAAGGACAAATATGACTGTCACTGTCCATGTTGGTGTGAATGACCTGAGAAGTACCTCCCTGGACTACATGAAGAGAGACATGGAAGCTCTCCGATCTTGTAGCCCAGGCAGGTATGACCCTAGCCCTGAGTAGCATCCTCCCATCGCTCAGAATGATACCGCAGTACAAGGACAAAATGAATGACTTCAACAATTGGCTAAGCTTCTGGTGTCATTCTAAGGGGATCCAGTATCTGTCTGCCTGGGACGACATGGTCGACAGACCATGATGCTTTGCAAGAGATGGCCTGCACCTGTCACCCCTAGGATTCCAGACACTGGCTAAGGCTCTTTCCACCCCTATAGTGCCTTTTTTAGGCAAGGTTCAAATGACAAATTCACCACCATAACAGGAACAGGCAAGCAAAAACTGAGGGTAATGCTACTCAATGCTAGAAGTCTAAATCTCAAAATGCACTTCCTCGAGGCACTCCTTAAAATGGAGAACATCAATATCTGTGCAGTGACTGAGACCTGGTTCAAGGCTCCAGAGAGCACCCCTGCATTACCAGGCTATAACTCATACCACACTTTTCGGCCACCTAACCTGGACAGGAATACCAAAGGCGGAGGTGTATCCATATTCGTTAAGGATATCCACACCTCCAGGCTAGTTGCTCAGCATAATGCATCTGAGGTTATCCATGTGCAACTAACTCTGGGCAAAACCGCAAACCAAATTGTAGCTTGTTACAGATCCCCCACCATGCCCCAGGATTCCCACTTGTCTTTTCTTGATATACTGGAAAATATTAGGGTTCAAGCAAACACCCTAATAATGGGCGATTTCAACTACCCCACCATTAACTGGGAAAACTATTCATGTACCAACTCCTTCGCTCAACGCTTTCTAGAATTCATACATTCCAATGTCCTGGATCAACTTATCCACACCCCCACCAAGGGCAACAATATCCTAGACCTAGTAATTACCAACATGAGTGACCAGTGTTCCACATTTGAAGTCAAGTACTCATTAGTCAGATCCAACCATAAGCTAATTGCCCTAGATATCCACAACCTGCCCCCACCCTCATTAAGGAAACCACAGTAAAAATTTTCTCCAAAGCCAGTTTCATGCTTCTTAAGACAGAAGTGGCGAACTTCATGACACCCATGCAGATGGACAATAAATACTTACACGAGTGCATGGATCATGCTATCCCAAACAGAACCAAGATGCTATCCTCCAAAAACGAAGTCAATCTGGTGGTTCCCTGCCATAAACAAACTCTACAACAGAAGGAAGAAACTGTGGCAAAACAGACTAAAATCCCATGAGTGGAGGAGCTCCCTGATCAGCCTCAGTAAGAAGCTGAGATCCCTTATAAGATCCTCCAAAGCTAGCTATGAAAACAAAATCGACACTGATTCTAGGGACAACCACAAAGCATTCTATAGCTATGTCAAGAAGCTCAAAGGCAACACCCAGCTCTGCTGTGAGTTACAGCACAACGGCACAAAAATTACAGAACCAACTGATATTGCCAACATACTGGCAGAAAGGTTCAGTGATAACTTTACCCCCCTCTCACCCCCTAAAGGGCCCATATCTATACAGGAAGAATGCAGAGTCCCTGTAATCACAACTACGCAGGTAAAAACTGCACTCTCTGAAGCAAAAACACAGCATCCATGGGACTGGACAACATCCCAGGCTGTGTTTTACATGAACTTCAGAATGAACCAGCTCCCCACCTAAGCACCATGTTCAATCATAGCCTCATATCAGGCTTTGTGCCCAGTGAATGGTGCACAGGAACAGTTATCCCACTCCACAAAGGGGGAGCCACCACTGATCCCAGGAACTATCGCCCTATTAGCCGGATGAGCCTGGTCTGTAAGGCCATGGAACATATCACCATGGAACACATAAACAAAGACATTGGTAACCTCCAAACTCTGGACCCCACCTAGTTCAGGTTTGTGAAAGGCAGATCATGCCTTCTGAACCTGATTGACTTCTTTGAAGCACTCACCAAAGCTGTAGATGAGTGTAAGGTGGTTCACACAGCCTATCTTGACCTCACCAAAGCTTTCAACACCACCCCCCATTCTGGAATTATAGCTAAACTCACTAAACTAGGTATAAATCCCTACATCACAAGATGGGTTGCCAACTGGCTCACTGACAGAACCTACACGGTAAAAGTTGCAGACTCCAAATCTGACTTCAAACCAGTGACAAGTGGAGTGCCACAGGGTTCAGTCCTGGGATGTCTCCTGTTTGGTATCTACTTCTCTGAAGCACAGGCTAACACAAAAGGCCTTTGGCTAATGAAGTTCACAGATGACTGCAACCTAGGAGCTATCGTTGAGTCCCCAAATGATGTGGACATCCTACAGAAGGGCCTCACTGAGACAGATGTCTGGTGTCAGAGCTATGGCCTCAAGCTCAATGCTAAAAAATGCATTGTCATCCCCTTTGGTAAAAACTCTGTACCCATGAACTACCAGACCTTGGGACCCAGGTGGACAGTAGTCTCTCCTTTGATATCACATCACCATAGTAGTCAGGAAATCCTTCTATGTGGCACACCTCATCACAAAACGGTTCTCATCCAGGAAAAAATAGGTCATTATTCCCCTCTATTCATCACTCATTAGACCCATTATAGTGTACAATGCCCCTTTTGGTATGTACCTCACAAGACATCAACAAAAACTAGAAAGGCTGCAGAAATACCTCACAAAGAGGATTACTGGCCTCAAAGAGATGCCCTACACTGACCATCTCAAAAAACTCCAGCTTTACTCCGTAGCATATCGCCTACTCCGAGGTGATCTCTGCCTAACATATAAAGCTATGACAAACCCAGAGCTGTTGGACATGCTACACCTAAAGAAATCCCAATCCCTCCAAGCTACATGCTTCTAGGGACCTAAACCTTGTCACCACCATAAACAGGACAGGCTGGAGAGATAGATTCCTGCCCCAGAAATTTCCCATACTTTGGAACAAGCTACCCATCTATGTCAAGCAAAGTTCCTCATTAGGACTCTTCAAGAAAAATCTTATGGGAAATAGGAAATACACCCCGGGGATCACTTATGTGGCTACGCTAAACAGAGGCACAGAAAAATAACTTTCTTGGGTGGCATAAGCCAGGGAACCTTGTTGGCTAGGCTTACTTAGGCCCTTGGGCTGATAGCCTAGTACCTACCTATGAACCTATAATAAATGCTATACATTTCTGTTCTATGTCAGTATAGCACGCAGTCATAACACTTTTGTTGCTCGGTAATCCCTGTCAACCTGATAGTGCAGGACATCTGGGGGACGTCGCACATACATGATGGGCTATGGGCCAACATTAGTGACACTGTCTTCATATTGCTGTAACACACATACATCATTTGATAGTTAGGTAGCCTTTGCATTCCCAGTCATACCTTGGAGGATGTGCAATGCTCCTATGGCAGGCAGAGAGTGGAAAGGCTAGGAGTTTGGTAGTGAGTGCTAGGAACTTTTACTGCTGCATGTATGGCTGGTATTGATACTGAGCTAGTTGATACAATAGACAGATGAAAGGTGGATATATTGTGTGCACCACAGACCAGATGGAAGGGGGTTATGGCTGTGTGTATCATACTTGGGTACAAATAGTTCTAACATGGTGTGTATGTGAGGAGAAATGGTGTAGGTGTTAACCTAATGGAGCATTATGCTAAGAGTGTGTTTGGCAGTGATAGGAGTGTTGGGTAGAGCAAGGTTTATGCAGCTGGGAATTAATGGTGTAATGATGACAGTTGTTAGTGCATATGCTCCACTAGTTGTGTGTGTGAGGGATAAGTGACATACTTTGGACTGGTTGTATGAAGTGGTGATGACTGTTTCCAAGGGTAAGAGAGTGGTGATTGGAGCAGATTTCAGTGGGCAAGTTGGTGAAGAGGACAGAAGGGATGCAGAAGTGATGGGCAGGTATGGTGTTAAGCAAACAAATGCAGAAGGGGAGATGGTGTTGGAGTTTGCAAAAGAGGTTGGACATGGCTGTGGTGAATACATATTTTTACAAGACCAAGGGGCATAGGGTGACATACAAGAGTGGAGGAAGATGCACACAGGGGGATTATCCCCTATGCAGGTGGGCCTGTTTGAAGGGGATTGGAAACTGTAAACTGGTGACAGGGGAAAGTGTAGTTAGGCAGCATGGAATGTTGGCCTGTGGGATGTTGGTGATCAAGAAGAGGAGGAGAAGTGTGAGGGCAACACCACGGATCATATGGTGGGTACTGACAAAGGGTAATTGTGAGGTTGAGTTCAGGGAAGAGTTACAACAGCAATGGGTGGCAGTGAAGAGTTACAACATCTTTGGTTAAATATATCTGAGCTAGTAAGGGAGATGAGTAGAACGGGGCTTGGTGTGACATCTGGACAGAGGAATTAGGACAAAGGGACCTGTTGGTGTAATGAGTAAGTACAGGGGAGTATACAGAGAAAGAGGTTGTCAAAGGAGAAGTGGGGTTGTCAGACAGATGAAGAAAGTAGACAGGAGTATAAGGAGAAAGAGAGTTGTGGCAAAGGCTAAGGATGGGGCATCTGAATGGTTGTATGCAATGTTGGACACCAAGGATGGAGAATAGGACCTGTACCAATTGGCTAGACAGAGGCACATAGCTAGGAAGGATGTGCAGCAAATAAGGGTGATAAATAATAATTGGGAAACATACTCACAAGTGAGGAGATTGTGTACAGCAGATGGAAACAGTACTTTGATGGGCTGTTGCATGAGGAGAATGAGAGAGAGAGAGAAGAGGTTGGACGATGTGGGTATGATGAATCAGGAAGTGCAACAGATTATCAAGGAGGAAGCAAGGATAGCTATGAAGAGGTTTAAGAATGGAAAGGCTATTGGTCCAGATAACAAACCTGTGGATGCATGGAGGTGTTTCAGAGAAATGGTAGTGATCTTTTCAACCGGATTGTTTACTGTAATCTTGGAAAGTGAGAGGATGCATGAAGAGTAGGGAAAATGTGCTTTGGCACTGCTTATGAGAATAATAGTGGTGTGCAGAGCTGTAGTAACTACAGAGGGATATCACTGATCAGTCACGGCATGAGGTAATGGTAAAGGATGGTGGAAGCTAGGTTAAGAAAGGTGGTAAGGATTACTGATCAGCAGTATGGTTTCATGCCAGGAAAGATGAGTACAGATATGATGTTTGCTCTGAGATTGTTGATGGAGACATACAGAGAAGGTCAGAAATAGCTGCGTTGTGTTTTTGAGGACTTAGAGACAGCATATGACAGGATGCCTAGAGAGGAGTTGTGGTATTGTATGGGGAGTTAAGGAGTGGCAGAGGAATCTGTAAGAATGCTACAGGATATGTAAAAGGCTAGTGTGACAGTGGTGAGTTCTGCATTGGGAGTGACAGGTGCATTTAAGGTGGCGGTGGGAGTACATCAGGGATCAGCTCTGAGACCTTTCTTATTTGCAGTGGTGATGGACAGGTTGACAGACATGATTAGACCGGGGTCTTTGCTGACTATGCTGTTTGCAGATGACATTGTGGTCTGTAGTGGGAGTAGGGAACAGGTTGAAGAGACCCTGGAGAGGTAGAGTTATGATCTGGGGGGGGAATCATGGTCAGCAGGACTAAGACAGAATATATGTCTGTGAATTGGAGGGAGGAAAGAGGAATGATGAAGATGCAGGGAGTACAGTTTGCAAAAGTGGATAGGTTTAACTACTTGGGAACAACAGTTCAGAGTAATGTGGAGTGTGGGGGAGAGGTGAAGAAGAGAGTACAGGCAGGATGCAGGTGGTGGAGAGGAGTTTCAGGAGTGATTTGTGACAGACGGGCACCATTAAGAGTGACAGGGAAGGTCAGCAAGAGAGTAGTGAGACCAGCTATGTTATATGGGTTTTAGACGGTGGCATTAAAAAAAAAGACAAGAGTCAGAGCTGGAAGTAGTAGAGTTAATGACATTAAGATTTGCACTGTGTGTGATGAGGGTGGGCAGGATTAGGAACATGTATGTTGGGGGGTCAGCCCAGGTTGGAAAGGTTGGGGACAAAGCCAGAAAGTGGCAGGATTATGTTGGACTGGACATGTGATGAGTAGGTATGCTGAGTATAATTGTGAAAGGATGAGGCTGCCAGGTAAGAGGAAAAGAGGAAGGCCTAAGATAAGGTGTATGGATGTGGTTATAGCGGACATGCAGGTTGCTGGTGTGATAGAGCAGGATGCAGAGGACAGGAAGACATGGAAGCAGATTATCTGCTGCGGCAACCCCTAACAGGAACAGTCAAAAGAAAGAGTAGGAGATGTAATGTTGTAATGTCGGTGTTTACAGGTTGCCAATTATTTGCCAGACATAACACAACTCTTTGAATAAATGAGTGCAAATATGAGGCACACATTTGGTCAGTTGGCATAACACTGGAGAGTTGAATGGTGTGAGTTAAATATATTACATGCAGTTCAATACACACAGCTGCGACAGTATTTCACTATGCATATACCCTGTATAGGTCCCTCACATTTCTGAGACACGTATGTATATCATATTTGTATTCACAATTACTATATGGATATCTATGACATCCCAGTAGCTGGCCTAGCAGTGTCACAGTTAGTATTGTTCAACACACACTCCAGTAGTAATCATAAGTGAGCTATCCTTTCCTGGGGTGGCTCAGGGGCCTGAGTTGTAATCTATGTCACTGCAGACAGATGCAGATGCTATAGCTATAGATTATGATCATCAATATATCAGTACAGCAAGTGTTGAGACATATTTTTTGAACTTCATATTAACCAATATTAAATACCTCCTACTACATTCCATTGCATGCTTACTTGTTTGACCTACTTTTTTTTTTCCAAGGTGTGGATAGATAGATGGATAGATGGCTAGATGGCTGCCTGGCTAGCTGGCTGTCTGGATCTGGATCTTGATTTGGATGCGGATCCCAATGTATCTAACTGTGTGTGTGTCTCTCTCTCTCTCTCTCTCTCTCTCTATCTCTCTCTCTGTCTCTCCCAGATGTAGGGTATACATCTGTTTTGCATAGGCAGCAGCTAGCCTTTTGTAGGTAATACTCAGGAGCAGCAGGTGGCCTGTGCACCAGTTGCAGTCCCCCACTTGCTAATTGCATGCAGAACAGCTGTGGTATCAGTCCTATAGCCAAAAGCATGGGAAAACCCTCCTATTAACTGAGTACTTTATGTGGGCATTGGCTCTTTACCTTGCCTGTGAGGTGAAGTTCATGGAGGTATGTCAACAACAGTATCACAGAGGTTGTTTGGAAATACCCCTTACAACAAATACTGTGGAGACATCCCAACAAACATGAGGTGAATGTTCCATTCATAGGGACAGTATATAAGTATTCCTGTTATAAAGTTAAATCAATGCTAGTATGACAGGGTCTGTGTGGACATGGTTTTAAGTCTGACAGTGTTATGTGGTTGACATAACTAAAAACTGTAGGACTATCCACAGACTGCCAGAGTTTGGACACTTATGTTTGTTGTGTTAATCACACATGTTTAGTCTTTGAAAAATCAGTAGCTTACCCTGAGGCTTGCAGTCAGTAAATGGTAAAATCCATTTGTGTTTCTGACTTCATAGCCATCAGAACAGACATGTTACAACAAACCCTGTTACATCAGCTACTTTCTCAGTTTATGACAGAAATATGTCAATACTTCCCCCCTGTGTTTGGGCCTCTGTCCCCCAAGTATGTCAGATATTGTCCTGATGTAATGCAGTAAGAGGTGGATAGGTATGGTATATCATTATTTAGTGACTTCATTCCTGATATTGTCCCAGTGATATATCAGACTGCCAGACAAGTTATGTGTGAGAGGCCTTATACATGAGGACAAAAAGCCTTCACATTCTTTAACTCTCTACAATTGGGAGGTCTGTGTATTTCTTGTTTGTTGATGTGGACTTGTGTTCAGGTGTCGTGTGAGTGTAGTAATATTCTGTTATTTTTGTGGTGGGATAAAGGGGTAAATGTATGTCTTATGGCCCTTTTTTGCTCCAGTTGCATGTGCTCCCAGTTTCTGTGTCTATCAGTATGGTATGTTTGGACATTGAGCTCTACCCATGTACTACAGTCCAGGCAACTATCATCCAGTATGGCATGTAGTAGTGGTATATGTAGTAAAGTGTGTGGTGGAAAAAATTCACACAGTTTTTGCCCACACAGTCATTATATACTCCACTACCATGTGCTTACCGGTGAAATTGGTTTGTGGTGACTTTCACACTGGTGTCTGTTTCACTGCTTTTACATCCCTGTTTTTCACTGCTGTTACATCCCTGTAGTGCCCATAACAGATGTGTAGGTTAGTGTTGTGTCCATCTGACTGTGTTGTGGTTAGTGTGTGGTGTTGTCAGGTATGTGTAGTGTGGTTTTCCTATGTTGATGTTATGTCCAGAGCTTTGTTGGTTCTTACTGTTGTTGTTATGTGTAGATATTTGTCTGATGTACTGTCAGTGATATGATATGATTAGTATTTCGACACATCAGTGACATGTGATGTAGCTTGGACTTGTGCTATTCCAGTCAATATATATGTTAGAACAGACGAGGAGGAGGTGTTACTGCATCACCTGTATCAACTACTCTACTCCAAATTTGATGCCCCATTATTGTTTCAGACTGTCAGGTTTATTCCCTCCTAAGATTTTCTGGTCTGTTCCATCATTTCATTATTTCATTTCTGGTAAAGTTGTGATGAGGATCCCTGTTACTACTACTGCAGCAATACTTACATTATGTCCTAGTCTTGGCCCATTGTTTCCCCATTTTGACAGCCTTGTCCCAGCATTCTTGCAGTAAGGGTGGAAGGATGGTGCTGAGGTGACTGCTGCACATGTTGTGATATCTCTCTCCTCTCTCTCTCTCTATATATGTATATATTATTATTATTTATATATATATATATATTTATATATATACATATATATTTTTTTTTATATATCTAGCATATTGGTTATATAAACATCTATATATATATTCTGTATATATATTTGTTTCAATATGTTTGTCTCATAATATATCTGATGTATATACTTTTCATATTTATCTATATCCATACACATATTTATTTGTACAAAGTTACAGAGATTCCTACAGCCAAAATGGTGTAGTGGTACATTGCTCTGACTATGTGGTACAGGGGGTTGGGTTCAAGACTTGCTTAAAACCATTTACTGTTGCAGAACAGTAACTGATGGAACAGAATGAGGAAAGGCAGTTTTAGTTAGTTGTAAGTGGGTTTGGTTTGTGTTGCATGGGTGCATGCAATGCCAACAAATGCACATGGTTAAACAGGGACAGGGACTCTGGGAGATTTTGCAAAATACTTGTTATGAACAAATTGCAAAGACTCATGGACATGGACATTTTTATAGAAGATAGGCATTTTGATGTTTACAACTTCCTTCTGATTGACGTAAAGTTTGTACATGTATTCTAAGACATAGAGAATAGAATAGGTGGGCACCCACACTGTTGAAGAAAATGGAGAAAATGTCAAGAGAATTTCTCTCGTTATTGTGAACTCCTTGAAATAATATTATATAAATACTGTTTATGTTAAGTGTTAGCTTTGACACAGAAGGTTAGAATTAGCCATGGGTTCTATAATAAGCCAGTATAGCCAATTTGGTTATGGCCCACTGGGAGAGTATGTCTTCTAGACATTTTATCTTACTTAAGATGACAGCTTGGTGTTATTAGACCTATAATACTTCTTCTGACTTTTGTTACCTTACTATGTTTTACTGGCAATGTAGTTTACAGCTCAATCTTTGATATATTACAGGCTAAAATATAGAGAGGCAAAAGCGCGTGGCTTGTGTTCACCGGTTCATACGAGGAAAATACATACTCTTCTAGTTGTCATCTTAATTATCAAAAGCTCTCAGTAGTCAAGGGTCAGCTAGTTAGGGCGGCCCGTATAGTGAGTTTTCAGGATGATGCTTCACTTCGAGTGTGATTTATTAAAAAAGTATGTTTTTACATAGAGGTTACTCATTAAATTTAATAGATAACCTGATTAATGAAGTAAAGAATAAAAGGTTGAATGGTGTATACAAACCCATACTAAACATTAAATTAGCCGTACCAGAAAGTAGAGTCAACACAGATGTTATAAATAAGCCTGGCCTGATTTGTACATCTAGCACACTTACTAATACTAAGAACTTGGGACCTAGGCTTATTATGATGTATGACATGTATAGTTATTATTGTATTGACATTATTTGTAAAAATTGGGGTTTATTTAAAAGTAACCCCATGGTTTACACTAAGGTAGGAGAATGTCCAGAGGTAACCTTCAGGAAGGGTAAAAATTTTATCTGTTTAGAGGTTTTTGCCTACCTTTTTAAATAATTTGTAAATACTTCATTGTCATAAATAATCTGAGGAAGGGTAAAAATTTGAAAGCGATTTTAGAACAACCTAGTGCCATCCTCTTGAGAACACCTGGGATGTTTAAATGTCAAAATTGTAACCAATGTAAGCACATAGCGGAAAGCAACAGATTTGTAGTGCAAAGCAAGGAATATAAATTGAGATGTAGAGCCAGTTGCAATTCAAAAATGGTGGTATACTTGGCTAAGTGCCAAAGATGCCCCGTGTTTTACGTGGGTAAAACTGAGCGGAGATTACGAGAAAGAATTTATGGACACCAGTATGCCATTATTAAGAAAAAACAGGATAATGCACTGGCCAAGCACATTTCCAGTTATACGGAACATAGTTTTAGATTCTTAGTCATTGATCAAATACAAGAAAACAAGAGGGGTGCTCCATTACCCCTGTTGTTAGAAGAATCAGAACTTAAATGGCAGATCAGGTTAAACGCGTACACATTCCCAAGTATGAATGAATCATGTTCAGTAAGCAGTATTCTAAAACTTAAAAGCTTGCAGAGATGAGTTGGTTGAGATTTCAATAGTACAACATGGATTAACATAAAATTTTCTAACACAGTAAGACTACAGTATTACATTTAGTATTGAATGTAATTTCTATTAGAATTAACACACATTTACAGTGCACTGTGTAGTATTAGTATGTATTAATTATTCATGCACTTATTATTTGTGTATTTTTTTAGTAGAATTATGTTTGCATCGGTTTTTACAAGCAATGTACGGTTTTTAGGACAATGTGTGGTACCACACTTTGAGAGTAGTTTTATTGATTTTATGTTTAACATAAGTAAGTTATAAAATAATATGTTATTTTTATGGTTTTATTAGTGTGAGTTTTCAAGCTTACAAACCTACGACTTGAAATAGTAATTCACTTTTACTTTAGAAAGAAGGTGGAGTTAACTTGTTGAATGGTAGTTGTATCCTTGGATACTCATTGTTTAAACATTTAATTGTTTGTTAAATTGATTATTTCTACTAATTATGTAATTGAATTTATTTGAATCCTTTTTATAAAGAGTGGCTGAAGTTTTTAAATGTGTTTCTGAGGAAAACTGCATATTTTGAAGACGAAAAGCGCTTTAAAGTACTACATTAAAATTTCAACATTCGGTGTAGTTTGTTGGATTTCCTTTTTGGCTTTGTCAGGTCCTGCTTTGTGGATTTAACAATACCTGACTGTTTCCACCCATATTCACAAGGAGGTCCCGAGGTGGGTCCCAGATGTGCTGGGGCCCAGTGCCATGGCCAGCTGAGGTGGGACAGACAGATCCGCTGTGATCTGCCTTCCCAGATGTGCTATGGTGTTGGGGTTTTAGTAAATATTGGAATGGTTGTAATACAAAAACATATGATATATAAATATTTAATATGGTTAGTCATGAACCACACATTTCATGATTAGTTATAACAGCATGCATTGGTGTTCCAACTGACCCCATATAACAAGTTTGGAAGAGTTGCATAGCAAACTGAACACATGCATATATGGCACAATTGTGGACATTATAACAGCATGCAGGTTACAGTGATACCAACAGGCCACCAATGATAATATTTAAACAGGGAACATACATTTCAAACATTTAAACATTTTTTGAACAATAGGGAACATGTCCCAACAGTAGGTTTGATGAAAAACATAACCATTGATTTATGTGTATAGATTATTGGTGCAGATAGGGTGGGGGAGAGAGAAAAATGCCAATTAAAAACTAAATAGGATTCAATTGCTCACAACTGTAATGATCATTACTCTACAGGTATGACCTCACTTTACATCTGCCTATGGCCTTGGAGTTGAGCCATGGGTGTTTTACACAGTGTAGAAGTACAACCTTCTTATGACACATATATACCTTTCTTACCTGGTTCATCTGTGGAGGAAATTCTGTTAACAATACCTGACTGTTTCCACCCATATTCACATAGACATGGTTACATATGTGCACTCATACTCTGCCTTGTTTCTATCAGTCACCCTGGGTGTTGACAGCAATGACCACTAAGTGTGACATCATGATACTTGAGGGACATATCTTGGAGGGTACTACTTGGTGTATGTACTTCTCTTGCTGTCATTTGCAGCCTCGGGGTTGGACAGTGAGTGTTATACACAGTGTACAAGTACAGCCATGTTACAGTTAATATATACCTTTTCTTACCTGTCAGACCTGTGGAGGAAGTTTCTGTTAACAATACCTGACTGTTTATATACATATTCACATATTCCTGGTTGACATTATGCATATACCTTTCTACCACTCCCGGGATTCGAACTGTGCCTGTTTGTGCAATAAAGTACAATATGTTTGTGTTTCATCACAATGAGCTATTGAGGAACTGCTGTCTCTTGTTTGACTGTTTTCTGCCTACTACTCTCTTGGTTGTACAATTTGACCTTGTAATTCTGACATTCATGTATTGCTGATAGGTCGTATACTGGGTATTCATACTTTTTGACATAAGACACTCTGGGAAACAATGGTTAACACAACATTACTATTCAGAGATCAAATCTTAGTGCATGGAACATTTCATATAGTTAATCTCCTTTAACACTTCACAATCTTTGTCAGAGGAGCCGCATTTGTTTAATGCTTTCAGAGCCATAGTTGCTGAGCAGAAAATATACACAGTTATAGACTGATAGCACCAAATAGCAAAGTAAAAACAACAGTTTGGGGTTTTAAGTTTTATTAACAACTACTGACACGTTTATTGATATATACCATGTAGATCAGTAGTAATATGCTAATTTGTCATTTATTCAGTACCAACAATACACATTTTGAAATAATGACAGATGACATTCTACTCCTTTCTATTTATTTGCCCAGAATACTGCAAGCTAGATTTGTACTCACCAGCCTCGCGACGCAGCCTTAGCAACCTGCTGGCATGTGCATCCGCATTCACGGCCCTCTCATCGGCAGCTGGACAGGAGATAGAGAAACATTTATGCATACCTATCTATCATGTACACAGGCTAGACTTTTCATTAAACAGTACTTGATACTGATACTTACAGCTGGGACATTCTGTGTCTAAGCATCTTGGATCCACTGGTCCAAGAGAAACCCTCTTCCTATGCTTAAGGTCAGCAAAATGGTGCTGAACATGCTCACCAGTCAGAGGGATGCCAGCAGCACTGGTGAGATCATTTGCAAGACAGTCCCAGGCCTCCACTTTGTATTGGGAGCCCTGGTAATGGCCCTGCAGCAGTCTCACTTCATGGTGTTTTACAAGTAGTCCAACCATGACTCTGAACTCCTGAATGCCCCAGTGCTGCACCTGAAAGCACAATCCTTCACCAACTCCAGCCATGGTGCCTGCAGTGATGAGCTACAATGGGTTATGGGCTGAATTCCTGCATATGGGGTTTAAATAAGGCTGATTTCCCACCCTTTGCTGTTATTGGACCATTTTTAATATGCTGAGCTAAGCTACGTGCTGTGCAAGCCCGCTTAGCTAAGGTTAGCAGTGCTTACATGGTCAGAGCACTGCTTACCAATGGGCAAATCTGCTTAGCTGGGCTAATTGCTTACCATTCATATTTAAGCAATGCTTATACCTGGTCAGCATAGCTGTGCACTGGTTAGCATTGCTCAAATTTATTTTATTTTGTAGACTATCAGCTTTATGGGATTGTTCATCATTACTGACATATTATAATTTTATGTGTACCTTCCCTGACATCCTCCTTTGTGCTTTCATTACATTTATTCTTGTGCTACTATACTGTATGGGGCACTTGTGTTTATATGGGGGTTTCACATCATTTCTGGACTGATATCACATTTTGTTTTCTGGACTGACACCAAATTTTTGGACCTGATACACTACCGTGGGTGATAAATATTATTTCCTACCTCATTTATTAAAACATATCATTTTTACAACTGCTTTTACATGTAAAAGTGAACAGACTTAATTGGGGGTCTAACCATGAATGCCTGCATGCAAAGTAGAAGCTGTAACCACTACACTATCTCAGCTTACTCATTTTACCCATATATTTCTATTTAGCTCCTTCAAATATTTCAGCTATACTAAGCACAGCTGGGCGACGTGCACACCTACTCAACTATGCTTAAACTTTACTTGGGTTAATTAAAAAAAAAAGAGAGAGAAGTTCAATGGAATTTTACTTTTTCTCACTTAAGGGGTATGCACATACCTCAAACTTCTTTCAGCATGAAATCTGGACAAAGCCAGACATAATGGGGGAACAAGGGCACAAAACTAGGGACAATTTTAGCACTTTAAAAGTGCATAGGATAACGGGTTTTGTGCTAGCATGTATTTTTTGAGGTGTATGAAGTCTGGACACTAAAGCATGTCACTGATAACTTTATACATTTATTTTTTTTAATTTAACATTTGTTGACCAGGAAAGTCCGGCTAGGACATAGCCTATTTTCAGCAGAGGCCCAGGTAGACATGCTCCAGATGCATGTCTGTGGAATGCATACTGCAGATATCTGCACAGTTGTGCAGTATATCTGCATACAGCTCTTTTTATTTACTTTTAACAGTGCCTTAACTGCACTTTCTGATTGAAGGGGGCGTGTTACATGTGTGGGCAATGCTGTAACACACCTCCTGCACTTGTTCATGGATCACGTCCGTGTAGGTATTACAGCAGCGTGCCTTCATGAATATGCAAGGCGCACTGCTGTGCTGCACGGACACGATCCATTTCATACAAGAATCGTTTATAGGATCCTGGGGACTGTCTAGACCTGGCATAAGAGAGTAGTGCAAGCTAAAGTGCATTATGAGAATGAGAAAACACAGTAAAAAAAAGAAACAAAAACAAATTACATTACTATATCAGGACATTTTAGGTTAGAAGAAAATAAAAATTAGTAATGGCTACTTAGATGCTGCAGTAATAATATTATAGCATATTTTACTGAGATAAGACAATGTATGCTTTCAGATTATGGCTGTAGTGACCCTTTAGTGTGTGTGTGTGTGTGTGTGTGTGTGTGTGTGTGTGTGTGTGTGTGTGTGTGTGTGTGTGTGTGTGTGTTTGAGCTTTTGTATATGTTGTTTGTTTTAGGCTGAGGGGGAGGAAAGTAACAGTAGCTGATAAGAATATGGCAATCCTCGTTCAACAAAATATGACAAAATAAGAAAAACTATAACAAGTGTGAAACAAATGCAACAAAGGAAATATATTATGGGAAAGGTGACGACAAACAAAACATAATCATAAAACCATTTGCAAAAATCATCAAGTCAGACTAGATAGAATTCATTACTTGAAAGAACTCTGTAAGGACATTTTGATTCCTACAGATTGTATAGTAGCAGAGAACATTGCTTTGAAATTAGTATGAACAGGGTACACCAGGAAGGATATTCTGACAGTGAAGTACTGTAATAAGCATTTTATTTCTTGGCAGAATGGAACAGAATATACTTTGTTTCCTGCGCATTCATTTCTACTCCTGAAGCTTACAAACTCAGTTTCTCTAGGTCTAACCTAGCCATCTGTGTTGTTGAAAAGCTTTTTGATTTACAGTGTATGGTAATGCAACCTGCTTTCTTTTCATTAGGATTTGAAGGTAACTAAAAGTATGTATATATAAAAATATGAATGTGTGTGTGATTTTGTTATATATGATCAATAGTACTTAATGTAAAAAAAACACAGATAATAAGTTCAAACATACATACCAAATTACTTAAACATCAAATGAGTGAAGCATGAAAAAAGGATAGCAAGTTCCTTTCTCAGTCTTTACACTAAACCACCCAATACAACTAGCCTCTAATTTGTCTGAATAGTGGCAGTCTTATGGGAAGGGTTTTTTAACTTATGGTGTGGGGTTGGTGGGGGTAAGTTTAGGGTTAGCATGTATTACTGAGGTGAAGCAGGGTAATGCATACTAAACCTAACCCTGCACCTACCCCAACACTAACTCCACACTGCACCTTAAAAAACCCTTCCTGCAACACTCCTACTACACAAGACACACTCATATACACAAATAAGCACCAACACACACTACAAACATAAGATCTAACCACTTTCTTAATCATAATACACACACACACACTTGTATGAAAACACATAACACCTATACCCTTACCTAACAGTAACAGCTAAACACATACATACACACTCTAACCCTCTCCCATTCGCCAGTCACTACTTTATAACATTTTGAGATACAGGCCGTTCGACTATCTGAATGTTCGACAATCTCGACCACCCCTAGTATTTGTTGAACAAAACCACAAAAAGAAACGGATGGTGCAAGTAAAAAAACAATAAACTGAAGTCAAGCACCGTGGACCCAAACAGGTGGCAAACAGGCTTTAATGACTAAATCCATCACAATATGAATAATAGCACAAAGATTTCACAGCAATATTTTGTGCTGCTGTGAAATTACTGTGAAATCTTTAGTTATTAAAGCCTGTTTGCCACCTGTTTGGGTCCACGGTGCTTGACTTCAGTTTATTTCTTGAACAAAGCAATGTTCGACAAAATGCACGGTAATATGTGTGTGTGTGTGTGTGTGTGTGTGTGCGTGTGTGTGTGCGCGTAAGCAAGGTGTGGTGCGTTGTGTGTGTGTGTGTGTGTGTGTGTGTGTGTGTGTGTGTGTAAATATATATATATATATAAAGAGATAATGTAATATGTATACTGTTTTGTTTCATCTAGTTGAATCTTCAGTTTGTTGAGAGTAAGTGAAACATAAGGTAAGCTTCCTAAAATGAATCCAATTTAGCTAATTTGTGGGAGGTTCTCAAAAATATTTCTTATTTAGCTGCAAGTATTGGGATGAATTATTATTTAGCTGAAGTTCTGTTTGACTACTGCTATGTCTGAATTCATTTGATTTTTCCACCTACTTGCCCTATCCAAATTGTGCTTTTAAACTTGGTGGCTTTTGACCTCCCCACCCTACTATAAATCTGATTTTAGTCACTCTTCCCAGTCTCATCTCATTTGCCCTTTCTACTGGACACTAAGAAATCAACTAGGAAGGCCACCCCCCTTAGACTCTTAAAGCTTGAGTTATCTTGTTTCATAGAATCCCACACATTTAGTATACAATGTTCATTTCATAATACTAACTTTTTTTTTTTTACAATTTTACTTTTAAAATCTCTTACATCTGGGAGTAGGAAGAACAAAGGAATACTATTTCCTAGCACTCCTAGAGATTTCCAGTTACAGGAAAGACTGAACACTGTGTCATAGGAGTCATCATGGTATTAATGCTGCTGCTTTGCTCCTGGCGAGAGAAAGAGCAGAGGGACTTTGGTTCCTACTGGTCTTCGAAAGGGCAGTTTGTATGGGACTTTACTTAGAGGTCTGGTTGCAGTTTTGTTGATAACCTCTTCAGAGCCTTTGGCAGCTTGGCTTTCTGTTGCATCAGCCTGCTGTAGGTTCTATCAAGGGTATCTGCTACAAGAAGACAACAGCAAGCATGTTGAACCCATACACATTTATCAGGAAGCAGTCTCAGACTATTGCTACTCTTTTGCTTCTAGGAGAAAAGGAGCAAAGTACATTTAAAATCATTTTAGAGTACTGCTGTTTTTGCCATTGCAGTTAAACCATTCAGTTTCGTATTCATGTTTGCTACTTGAGTTACATGTAATTAGTTCCCGTACTTTTAGCTAGGATTACTGTTTAAGTTGATTATTTACTGAATTTCAAGGGTCTTTTAGTGATTTAAAGGTAGAAAGGTTAGGTCTGCATTCTAGTGGCAGCAGATAGTAGCCTGGTCTTATTCTGTGCTCGAAATTACTGAGGAAATCTTAAACTGACTTTAGTGTGATTGGCTAGAAGGGAATTGTTCTTGTTTGCTAATTTCATGAGCCTGTATAGAAGTATTACATTTGCAGTGCCCTGTATTGATGCAGGCACTTAGAATTTAAATTTTCCCTATAAAACTGCCTCTGATATTTTCCCAGTACTTAGTTGCACAGAGAACAATTAGCTTGTGCACTGCAGAGCACTCTCCAAGAATTTAGTCTTAGTCCTGGTTTTCACCCAGACTTGCCAGCTGTAAACCCTCTTGTACCATTAGGGTTACCACCTGTCCCACTTTGAGAGGGACAGTCCCTCTTTGGGCAGTTGTGTCCCACCAAAAAATTGTAAAAATGGCAAATGACCTGAGATTTTAGGACAAGATTATTTCATATATTTTATGTAATAGTTGCATAAAACAGTTATTATGTATCTGCAAACACCTAAATGTTTTAAGAAACAGAATAAGCAACTAAAATGCTATAAGAATAGTCTGCAAAATCTGACGTTTATACCAAAAATGTCCCACTTTGGGCATTTGAAAAGGTGGCAACCCTATGTGCCATCCTCTCCAAGATTGTGAAATAAGGAACTGAAACCATCAATATGCATTTTCCTACTGTTTCTGCAGCCAGCTTGGTGAATATTGGTGTACTGAGGCAATGTGGCAGTTGTCTCCTGTTTACTGACAATTGCCTAATTCTCAAACAAAGTGATATGGTATGTAAGAGCTGCAGTTACTCAATGTCACTGGAGGCACATCTCTCACACAGAAGCACTTATAATACCAAACAGGTTAACAGAAAAATAATACACTACTCAATGCAATGCACAGTATAGACTAGAAACAACCATATGCTGAGGCTCTGCTGAAATAATTAAAATCCTCCTAAACTCCATCCCAGATGTTGCCATTGAGACAAACAGCTGTCCTACTCACCAGGCTGAGTAAGGAGAGAGTCAAAATCAGTTACCTATCCAGGGCCAGGATCTGTCAGATCACGCACTCAGGTTGTTGAACTACAAGTACCAATATGACTCAGTCATGGTGTATGTGGGAGTAAACAACCTGATACATGTAGTATTCTATCCTCCCCAATGATAATTCACAATATGAACTGAAGATAATTGACTTTAATAATTGGCTTTGTTTTTGAAGTCATTTGAAGAGGCTGCAGTATTTGTCAGCCTGGGAGGATATGATTGACAGACCATGCTACTTTGTCATGGAAGGTATATACCTGTCCCTTTATGTGTTTGACTATTGAATAACACCTTGTCTTCTCCATAGTGACTTTTTTTAGGCATTACCAACCTAATAAACCTTCTGATATTGCAAAACCAGCCAGAGAAATCTAAAAGTGGTACAGCTGAATGCCAGGAGTCAAAACAAGAAACTCCACTCCCTGCAAGTTCTCCTCTTCCTTAACAATTTAAACATCTGGGCAGTTACAGAGGCATGGTTTAAAGCCAAGAAGAGCATCCCAACAGTGTGTGGCTATAATGCCTTCCACACATTTAGACCAGCTGCTGAACAAGAATGAAAAAAAGGTGGAGGTGTCTCAATTTACATCAAAAACAAACATAGCTCAGGGCTGGTCAAACAGTATGATGCATTTGAGATCTTCCATGTCCTAATTTCTATTGGTAAATTCCCATATCAATTTTTTGTAATGTTGGACTGATGACCATAGCAAAGAAAATGTATGTGATATATATTGTATTTAAATGGGGAAAATGTTAAAATGGTTTGTTTCCTTTTCTGTTAATACATGTTTGCCTATGTCTTAAGTGATAATTTAATAAAAGTGTTTAAAAAATAAATAAATAAATAAAAGGAAGAACATCACGGTAAAAATTAGGAAGTCCCATGCCACCAAGGTGAAAATTCCATCATCAATCTAAACAAGCAATTCAGAGTGTTAATAAAGCCTACTAAAGTCAAGTTTGAATATCCTTGTAGGCCAAAGACATTCATAAGGCATTCTTCAGCTATGTCTGCAACCTCAAAGGCAATACACAAAAATGTGCTAAACTAATTGCAAATGGTGCCACATCTACTGAACTGGAAGATATAGCAAATCTATTGGCTGATAAGTTTAGCTCCACATTTACCACTCTCTCCCAAAGGCACTCCTCAGGAAATACTTTCAAACATAACTCCCTCCATCTGTTACTATGGAACAGCTCTTCAATGCACTCTCCAAGGTCAAGAACACTGCATTGATAGGTCCCAATAATATCCCAGGATGTCTCCTTAGTAGCATGAAACATAACTTATCAGGCTGTCTAGAATCCCTATTTAACTGTAGTCTCCAGACAGGCTTCATGCCAAGTGAATGAAGGACTACAGCTGTCATCCATCCGCACAAGGGTGTGCCATGTACAGACCCAGGGCCAGGTAACTACAGACCCATAAGTCTGGCTAGTTTCATATGTAAAACCATGTCAATAATTATCATGGAAATTATCAGTAATGACATAAGAAACCTTCAGACATTAGAGACAAATTGGTTAAGTTTCATGCCTACTAAACCTGATGGACGTCAAGGAAAAAGGTGCATACTGGCTACTTCAACCTTGCCAAAGTATTCATCATAATACCCCACTCAGGCATTGTAGATAATCACAAAAAGTTAGATATAAACCCCTGTGTCCCCTATTGGTAGCCAGCTGTTTAACAGATAGGTCTTAGGAAGGATAGAGGAATCATCCTCCACAAAAAGGCCAGCCATTAGTGGAGACCCTCGAGGTTCGGTTGTGGGACCTCTCATTTTCGACATCTACTTCTCTGAAGCCAAGGCCAGCATCAAGGGCCTCTGGCTGACCAAGTTTGTAGGTGTGATTGCAAACTAGACACAGTTACAGAATCTCTCAAAGACACAAACACTCTCCAAGAAGGCCTGGCATAGACTAATAACTAGTACCAGAGCCACAGTCTAAAACTCAATGCCAAGAAATGTGTAATAGTATCCTTTGGGAAGACAGGTACATCTTTTAACTACCACATTGATAATACACCACTAAGAGCAGATCCAGTGGTCAGAGATTTAAAAATGCACATAGATAGCGACCTGGCCTTTGACCATTATGCATCTACGGTAGTAAGGAACTCATTCTGTCTTGTAGAATTTATAAGCAAGGGTATGGCATTTAGTTACAAGAATGTCATTGGCTGTACTCCACCTTTATCAGACCAGACATTGAGTACAACACCCCCTTCAGCATATCCCTGACCAAGCATATGCAACAAGTGCAGCATCCCCAGAGGTTCCACACAAAAAGAAAGCAGGGCATAATCATGTCCTATTCAGAATGCCTCAATGCCGCATCCATGTACTCAGTCTCTTACAGACTGCTGAGAGGCAATCTATGCCTGGCCTACAAAGAATCCACTGATCCCACTTTGATGGAATTGTTGCACATATGCAAAACAAATAGTATCAGAATTACCCAATCTAGGAACCTAAACCTTGACTGCAAGAAAAATAGGACATGTTGGAGGAAGAGGTATGTGTTTCAGAAACTACCCATTCTCTGGAATAGACTTCCCATCCATGTAAAGCAGAGGTCTTCCCTAACCCAGTTCAAGCATAATTTGGACCATTGGATAGGAAATCAGAAATGTACTCCTGGTCTGGCACCTCTTTCTCTTGTAGACAGTGTTAGCCTGCAAATACTTGCCCACCCCCATTCCCAAGCCTATGTATACCTGTTAAAATAACCCTAGGAATTCAAAACAGATCAAATACACTTGGAAAGCATGGCGATGCTTAAAAAGACCTCATGGAGTCATTAGCCTAGTAATAATTTATTAAGCTATATGTCAAGATCACCAAATAGTTGACCAACTAGGACAGTACATGGAACTGTTCTCTCCAAAAAGAGGACAGTTTTCATTTAGAGGCATATGCAATCCAAGTGGAGAACTTCCTAGCACTGTCAGTTACTTCCAAACCCAGCGAGTCTTCATTTGAAACCAAGTCCTGAAGTGGAGCTGGATGGTGACTCAACCAAAGGGTCATCCTTGTCTGAGCCCAGCAGAATTTCCTGTATCATGTGGGGCTCTGTGATGATGTGAAGTATTGCCAGCTATTCCAGGAGAAGTAAGGCAGTGGATGTGTAACATATGCCAGCATAGTTTGCTGAAGTTTAGTAAAGAATTATATGTGATTTGTATATTAAACTGATTTGTAAAGGTGCTTGTGCTGAAAATGTATTTGTAAAGCTGCTTGTGTTAAAAATATACCAACAGTGGGTCCTGCTGGACAGAAAAGAAACACACCTGTATGTCGGACTGTACTGTTAACTATTGAAATGAATATATTGTAACAGAAACTACTGGAAGAGAAGAGGTTAATTTCAGTCTAGCTAACTTTGAAAAATAGTTTGAAATTAAATTACCTGGTTTTGGCCATAAAGATCATATCTTACAGTTCTGATTGCAGCCAGAGCAAAATGTGTGTGAAAACCAGGACTAGGAACCATACTGTATTGTCCTTAGGGGTGAACTAATTGTTACCCTGAAAGGGTGGAAGTTTTTGAAATGGTTTTATAGCTTCCAGATGCTATAACACATCTTATCAAAGCTGTGTGTGTGTGTGTGTGTGTGTGTGTGTGTGTGTGTGTGTGTGTGTTATGACACATATGTGCTAGTTTCTGGTTCAGTTTCTAGTAAAGGGGCTAGTGTGGGAGCCATAGTCAGATGACCAGATGTAAGTGGTGTAATTCTGTAATCCAGCACTGAAAATTATATTTTATACTAGATGAGACAGACATCTCAGAACAGTCTGTTTTTGAAACCCAACAAAGAAGACCACTCACCTACTTCATCTTGCCTTGTTTTAGTAAGTCAACTAGGGGACAATAATTATTTAGATCAGTCAGGAAAATATAGTGAAATTAGCTAAGTACTGTTTTTCTGTATTTGTATGAACCTTTCCATTTGTGTTATTTTTAATATTTCCCACGTCTGAAACTCTGCTGTTTATTGTAAATAGATATTCAGTATTCTCATATTCTTTTATTATTTATTATTAAATATATTTAAACTTTTTGTGGTGGCTGGTCTTGAATATTTTAACATTTGAGAGTACTTATATTTATTTTGTGACACTTTGGCCGCTCCTGAAGACCTTGTTGTATTGGTCAAACACTACCATTTGTATTAGTATTCATTTTACTCAGTATAATTGGGTACCCTGGTAAAAGCCTTAGAATAGCTGGCTTTGGAGTGGTTCTGGTGGCAGTATCTACCTTACAGTGTGGGCAGAGGGGGAATAGCTGGTAAATTGGTTCCCTATTACAATGTCGCAGACACAGTTTGTTGAATGTGTCTTCATTGAACTGAAAAGCATGAAAAGGCAAAATAGAGAAGCAGCTTTTCAGCAAAATCTTTCCCTGGGAAAGAATTTACTTGGCCATTTTTGTTACTTTGCCATTTATGTTACTGTAGTGTGATCTCAGAGTTGGTATATTTAAGTAGAGGGTGTGGGGGGCACAGCCCACCACATCAGTGGCCCCCACATTACGTAATATTTTAAAGTTTTGTTTTTTTTTTGGAACAGCGATTTTTTTTTTTCCCTTGGAAAAAATTGCTGTTCTGACGTTTCAACGTTGCAAGCTTTCACTTACATGGGGTTGATCATTTATCGTTCACTGTTGTGAGTGTGCGATATCATAATATAGACCTGATAAATCTGTGCCAGCCTTTCCCAGGTGTGTGCACGTGTGTGTGAAAATCAAATCTGAAAGAGTGTGTGTCAGTTATTTGGAGCAGGGACACAGAGCACTGGTTTCACAGAGAGGGTGGTGGAGGACTTGGCTTGGAACACTCAGATGAGCACTCTACAGCTGTGTCAGTGGGGAGTCTTACTTGGGGCCTGGAGAGGGAGAGGGTTGCCCAGCCCCAGGACTGTGTGTGTTCCCTGTGTGCTCTTAAGGGGAAAATGTGCTTGGTGCAGACAGCTGCAGCTGGAAATACTGTGTGTATCTATTTTTGTCCCATGTGAACATTCCTCACTAGAGTCAGTGGTGAGGATTGAGGCTTCTTAATTACTGGTCCACAGGGGGGACATTACATATTGGTGAACAGTGGTGTGGATATTAATTGAACTTCTGTAGCCTGTAGGCAGTTGCCACTGAAGGTGTGTGTACTCTCAGCAGCCAAAATGTAAACATATAGAGTTTTCTTTTCACAACAGTTTTATTTATTTTTTGTTAGTTTAGTTTAGTCAGGGGAGGGCAGGCAAAGATGTCAACAGAGGATTATTGCAAGCTTACAAAGAACCAGTTGGCCAAGGTGTGCATAGTCAAATGACTGTTGCTTGCCAGCCTGACTAATGAGGAAATCATTTCAACCTTAATCACAGCTGCAACACAGAGCAGCAACCAGAAAGACAACCAGTCTGGTGATGGGGATCTGCAGCCTTCAGAAACAGAACAGTTCACCTTTTCCTCATTGGACTTAAAAATCCATCTGGAGTTAAAGAGACTTGAACTGGAGACCACAACGTTGGAATTAGAATTGGCAGAGAGACTGCAACATTTAGAGGCCAAAGAAAATGAGAGACTGCAGTATTTGGAGGCTGAAAAAATGTCAGTCAGGAAAATACAGTGAGATTACTTAAGTATTGTTTTTCTGTATCTGTGTGAACCTTTCCATCTGTGTTATTTTTAATATTTCCTATGACTGAAAATCTGGTGTTTCTTGTAAATAGATATTCAATATTTTCATGTTATTTTATTATTTGTTATTAAATATATTTAAACTTTTCTTGGTGGCTGGTCCTTTAGAGAATATTTTAACATTTGAGATTACTTATATTTATTTGGTGATGTTGTGGTTGCTCCTGAAGGCCTTGCTGCATTGTTCAAACACTACCATTTGTATTTCTATTAATTTTACTCAGTATAATTGGGTAACCTAGTAAGTGCCTTAGAGTAGTGGACAATATGTGTTCTGGTGGCAATATCTACCTTGTAGTCTGGGCAGAGGGGGCATAGCTGGTAAATCTGTGCCAGCCTTTCCCAGGTGTGTGTGTATGTGTGTGTGTGTGTGTGTGTGTGTGTGTGTGTGTGTGTGTGTGTGTGTGTGTGTGTGTGTGTGTGTGTGTGTGTGTGTGTGTGTGTGTGTGTGTGTGTGTGTGTGAAAATCAAACCTCAAAGAACATATGTGTCAGCTACTTGCAGCAGGGACACAGAGCAATGGTTTCAAATAAAGGGTGGTGGAGGACTTGGCTTGGAATACTGGGCTGAGGACTCAACTCTACAGCTGTATTAATGCAGAGTCTTATTTGGGGCCTAGAGACAGAGACAGAGAGAAACACCCAGCCCCAGGACTGAGTGTGCCCTGTGTGCTCTTATAGGAAATTGTGCTTGATGCAGAGAGCTTCATCTAGAAATACTGTGTGTATCTACTTTTTTTCCAAGTGAACGTCCCTCATTGGTGTCAGTGGTGAGGATTGAGGCTCCTTGATTACTGTCCCAGAGGATGGGCATCAAAGGCACAACAGCCTCAAATCATACAAGTCTCATCCATAAAAGATTATGAAAAAAGAGTTTTAGTTTTTCTACCCTGAAATTTGAAATGAATCAGAATTAGCAGGAATACTTGGAATGCATACAGGAATCTCTTGTGCAATGTGAGAAAGAGTGAGAGAGAGATTCCACTCCTACTCTGCCTTAGCCTGCAAAGCTATCCAGAAAAGGGAGAGATAGACATTCTCCTGAGGAGTAAACTGGTTGATGCAAATAGTGGCTCACTTCCAGAATACCCCATCATTGCATGGCATCTGAAGTCAGAGTTTCAGACAGGACTTGAGGTGTGGCAAAGAGCATCTGTTAGCTCTTTCACTTTCTCAGGAGAAAGAACCACTAACAGAATAACAGCCTTGCTTATGCTCCAGTATAAATGAGCATCATCTCCCTATACATATGATATGACCCTGTGTTTCCTTGCATCTTTCAGTCTCACAATGGACTGGCTATCTGACTGGACAAGGAAAGGTCCTGGTAGCAGCTTCTTCCCCAAGGCTTTAAGAGCCAGAAGTGTTTCCACCAGGTCTAAAATGTTAATTATGAACCTCCTGTCCAAGAGGATCCATATTTCATGTATTGTGTGAGAGCCTGGATAAGCAACTTATCCCCCCAGCAAAGCAATACTAGTCAGAACTATTGAGAGGTTCAGCTGCAGGAAGGGAAGGCTTACCAAAAGGTTGGTGGAAATTCTATATTACTCCAATAGCCATTAGCATTAGTCTGACTATAACATAATGTTGGGGTGCACAGCAAACTCACAACCCATTCCAGCATTTGCTTCCAAATATATGCAATGGCACCATAAATATCATGGCACCTATCAAGACCAGAAGGTCCTATCCCTGTCAACCAAGTGCATAATCTCCAGGGCCTACTTCAAAGGCTGGAATTACCTCCCCATTAAAGACCTCCTCTGTGTATTAACAGAGAAGGTTTCTTCCAGTTTAAGATCACTCCTAATAAATAAATCTAATGGGCCCCTACAAGAGAGCTGTCTGACTACACAGAGCCATTCTTCCAGTTAGATGAAAAGTGGCTTTCAAAATATGCATACAATAATTGGAACAAGTAGATTACTGCCCAAAACTGATGAGACAAAAATAATGTTATCGTGAGAGTCATATGTATAACTATCATTGTTATAAATAAGAGAAGCTCATGCCTCCACACATAATACAGTCACCACAGAACTGCACAGGAACCTCAAAACAGTTTTAAAAGCTATAACATGCCTCTTGTTCTGCCATACAAACAGCATCCAGGAAGAATGTACACCACTTAACCACTAACTGACAGTTTTAAAGATGTTAGGCACTTTTCACTGCTGTATTTTTTCTTAAACTGGTAACACATCAGGGTAGTCCATGTATTACATTGAATTTTTGTCTGTGGTTCTAATCGTAAGTAGCTTGTTATGTGGTCATGAAATGGATTCAAGACATTTGAATCGCTTGCATCTACTTCTTGATCTCCTAACAACCTGATTATGATCGAAAACCCAGTTATAATTCTCTTTGTAATGCATGCAGCATGGTGTTTACAAAAAGATTTTTGTGACATCATAAAAATACAAGCAACCATGTTATGCCCTTGTGAAAGTTACTATAGAGTTTTGTGTTGCTGCACAGAGAAACCTGACAGCTTTTAATCTGTAGCATATTTTTGCACTGCCACAAACAAAAGCAATGTGGCAGAGTAAAGTGTCTCAACATCTTTTAAAACTGTTGGTTGCTGAGAGGTGCATCACATTTGTGGCTGCTGTTAGAGTGGTAGTGATAAGTGTATTACAGCTTTCAAAGGTGTAAAATGCTTCACACTCATACACATCCTTTCTTTGTAACTGGTAATATGGTGGAGTCAGCTAAAAGTTCTGTGTATTGCAAATAATCATGACAAATATTGTGCTCTCAAGGTAAATTTCTCGATCTCCATTTTTCAAACATTTAACAAATTGGTTATAATCAGAGATCCGATCATAATTCTCTAAGTAGTCAATACTTAGCTTATGTTATGGCAGAGGCAGTTATTTGTTTACCTAGCAAAGATCAAAAAAATGTATCAGGGAGACTGCAGATAACTTTTTATGCAAAAAAAAAGTGCAGTCTGGGCAAAGATCACGAAGTAATTTTGAAGGGATATTGAGCTTTGCCATGGAAGAGAAAGGTTCTTGAATGCATGCAATCATGCAATCGGACAGAAAGAGAGAGCAGGGACCTTGAATGCTTGTAACCAGGGAGAAAGCAGGTGTAATGCATCCCAGCTGAAGAGGATAGTAGGTAAGTCAAAGGAGATGTTGAGCTGTATTGCAAAGAAGGCAGGGGGTATTTTCTAGTCAGGAGGAGGTGATCATAGCCTTCTGATTGTATTATTTTGTCATCATTTGCAAATATATTCTGTAAAGTCAAAATAAATCCAAATTTGGCCAAAAAGGCCACTGAAACCAAAATTAAAAAAGAAGAAAAAAATAGAAAAAAGAAGGAGTATAATATGCACATCTTGCTACAGAGAACAGGTGATGACTGAAAACTAGGAATAGGTGTAGGAAGAAGAAAAAGATTTAAATTTATGAATGGAATGTACAAAACAGGAAGAAAAAGATAATCATGCTAAAAATGGGGCGAATCTTCAGAGATCAGTGCATGAAACTGTCTGGAAAAGAATTTCACTTGATAAGGTAGCAAAGATAATGGGACTCAGTTTCATAAAATATACTGTTAAGGCAATATATTATCTGAACTAACAGTTTCTTATCTTACTGAAAACAGGCTCAAAATCTGTTAAATCTCTTAATGTCTGACTCAGGTGAAGTGGATATCAGAATCTAAGAGTAGATTGATTGCATGTAGGGTTAGACCAGCTGCAAACAGAAGTTTGAGAGATGTCCACTTACACAGAAATAAATGAACAAAAGATCTGTTTCTTATAACCATTTTGTAGATTTGTTTATTTATATTTAACTATAGTTTAGCTCTACCTGTCAGTTTTTGGCATATTGAAAAATTGTAGTCAAAACACTACCTATAAGATACGCCCCTAGGCATGCATGCATGCAATAGGACTACTAGGAACAGTAGTTCACACTACAGCCCCTAAATAAATGGAAATTAAGGTGATATTTAAGGGGTAGTACATTTCAATACAGTGACAATGAAATACTACATAATTCACATTTCATTGTCTATTCAAAAGGGTAAGATAGTTTACTGTCTTGACTTTAGCTAAAAAGGGGTTTAAATGCACTGTAAGAAGTTTTCAAGCAGTATAACACAACAGTTTTATTAAACTTCTTCATAAGTGTCAGCAGTATGAAATCTCAGTTTGATTTAACTGTCCTCAGTAGTAAACAACTCGTATGAACAAATGATGCTGAAAAACAAATTACTTATGTTACTATATTACAGATGGATGGCTGTAAATATAAAACAAAAAACTTAAAATAAGAAATTGCCTTAAGAAACAGTATAGTGAAGGAATATTATTGACTGGGGTATAAGCAGTCAAAAGCAACATAGTACATGTTTGCCATTTTAAACAGCTGATTATAATAATAATTCTAAAGGGGGCCCTTAGGGAACATGCTCACCAACTGTAAATCTAGAATAATACATGAGATAATGTGTTTAATGAGATTTTACACTCATCTCAAGATGTCAGTTGTCACATAAACTGGAGGTTTCTCTATAAAATCTCATAAAATAAATACTACCACATGTTTTATTTAATATAATTTCAGGGGAACATTTATTACCAAAGCAACTTACAAGTGATTTAAAAATACATTGCTCAGAAACAGCAAACTGATGGGTTATGTTTCAGTCTGTGGGAACTCTCGTAACAGGCAGAATTATTCTCATAGGCTTTTGAAGAGGTGGGCAGGTTAATTGCTTTCTTTTAAAAAGCATTAGGACAAGAAATATAATACAAGTCCACTGCTCAAGGCTGAGAATTGCAGGTGACTAATAATCAAATTGCTGCAGTCTGAAATGCATTACTAGTACATGTCCGGAGAGAGTGTCCAGCTATTTTTTATCATTTTAATTTCGATTTTATAATGACAGTAGTAAGATATTTTTTCAAGAAAATGCCAAATGCTTATTGTATAGGAAAACTGTTTATTCAGTGATCACATTCAGAACAATTCACACATGATAGCACATTGTTTGCAAGAGAAAGGTCGACATTTATAAATATATCCCATATGTTCCATACAAAGGACAGTGCAATATTTGAATGTCATTTGATAACGCAACCTTTTTTTAACATCAAAATAAACTTGTTTTACCGTGTATATGAAGAAACCAAATATCTTCTAAAGAGTAGGCACTTGGGGGGCGCAACACATTTATATTTCTTAAAAATGATTTGTAGCTCATTTGTTCATGGCATGGAAACCTCTTTAGAAATGAAATACCAAGTGAAAACAAACTGCAGTTGATGGTGATCATAACTTTCTGTGTGCCCCGAGCAAATTCCAGTTAGAAATCACCTGTTATAGGGGCTTTTACAAAAATCAACTTAACTTTCCCACTTCTGGCAATGGCCCTTTGACACAATGGGAATGCTCCTGCCAAAGATACTAACAACTCAGATTTGATTACCAGTCAATAAGCTATGAAGAACTTGCAAGGATGAGTTGTTTTAGCTTTGGGGAAAGAAATACTGCTTCCGCATCTGGGGAGATGATGGGCTTTTCCTGAGGTTAAGTGAGGAGAACACAAGCACTGGTGCTAAGTTTAGATATATGCATCACTTAACAAACAGCACTATGGCACACTAGAAGATCCACAGGACAGAAAGCATTTGATAGTATCCCACATTCATGGATAAAAGAGTGCTTAAAAATATATAAGATACACCCTACACTGATTGACTACATTACAGTAACCATGAAACAGTGGCAGACCACTTTGCAATTAAGCCATGATAAAGGACAGATTATTATCCCAGGGATAAAAATTCAAAGGGGAATAGACCAGGGTGACTCTTTGTCACCATTGCTATTCTGCCCTGCCATTAATCTATTAAGCTGTTTACTTAGCTTAGGCCATGGCTACAATTTGGCTCCTAGAAAAGAACAACGTCTAATGACTTCTCATCTTCTCTTTGTCAATGATTTAAAACTGCATAGATCATCAGATGAGGAACTGAAAGCACAGTTGCAGGTTGTCAAAACTTTTTCAGATGATCTTAGAATGCCATTTGGCCTTGATAAATGTGCAAAAGCAACCTTTAAAGCAGGAAAACTGCAACACCAGGAAATCATCAGTTTGGGACAAGAATGTGATATAAAAGAACTTGAGCAAGAGGGAGTGTATAAATACTTGGGAATTGATGAAAGATCAGCAATAAAATATGAACAAATGTGAATAAAACTTAGTAAGGAGTACTTTAGAAGACTTAAATTAATCCTGAAAACAGCATTGACATCTAAGAACAAGATCCAAGCTATAAATCAGTTTGCTCTTCCTGTCCTAACTTATAGTTTTGGAGTGACTGACTGGCCCCAAAAAGTGTTGGATGGACTGGATATTAAAACAAGAAGGATGCTTCATGCTTACCAAATGATTTATAAAAAATCAGTGTATACCAAGATTATATATTCCCTGTTCCAAAGGAGGTATGGGCCTCCTTGAAATTGATTACACGTATAGATCTGTAATCGTGGGACTCCACACATCTACTGACCTCACAAGATTCAAATGTAGTGAAAGTTTTGAAACATGAGGAGAATAAATCTAAGATGACATCTCTGTTTAATTTAGCAGAGGCATATTGACATCAAGCAGGAATGGAAATCAAACCAGAAGTTCATAAAAACCAGGCAGCAACTGAATGTGCCAAAAAAAAAAGAAAGAATATAAGGTGAAGGAACAGATGAGAAGGCAAGAAATGTGGAAAAAACATAAATATAGTTGCAATTATAGAAAACTTCTGGAAGAGCCTCATGTTGATCAAGAACGAATGCAGGAACATTAATATTGGCAGCTCAAAATAGTGGGCTACGTACATGCTGGTTTACAAAGTCCATTGAACATGTGGGAGAAACAGACCTATGTAGGTTTTGTAAAAACGAATTGGAAAAAGTCACACACCTTGTTGCTGGTTTCGATGCACTAATGGCAGAGGGACTGTATACTGAAAGGCATCATAATGTGGCGAGACTGTTACACTGGAGATTGTGCAAACATTATGGTACTGAAGTGGCTGAAAAACACTGGAAACATCAGTCACAAAGAATCATAGAAAATGATGTTTATATCACATGGGATCACCCAATACCAACAGGTCAAAAGATAGATGCTAGAAAACCAGATATAGTGGTCCAAGAAAAGAAGACAAAAGTAGCATTGATCATTGAAATCGCCACACCTAGTGACTACAGTGTCTTGCATACAGACAGACACAAAGTCATAAAATACCTTGATCTGCAGGTAGAAATGAGAGCCATGTGAAAGAAAGATACCCAGACAGTTCCAATAGTAGTAGGAGCAACAGGTCTTATAAAAAAGAATTTACAGTCGTATTTAGATATGTCACAAATTCATGTAACACCATACAAATTGCAGAAGGAGTCATTACCGGGCACATTGCGGGTACTGCAAAGAGCACTTTTGGCTGACATCAAAGAGTGAAACAATACTAATTTCATGAACTTTAATTGCACTTTGACTTAGGAATGGGGTCCATTCCCGTCATGGTATTAGAAACCCAAAAGACTTGGAGAAATTAAAAATGGCAGAAAGGTATTCAAAGTAAGTACTCATGTCAGACAAGATTTATCATCATTATCATCATTTTCTGAAGTGAAAAATTATGATCTGTCACTCAACAGCTACACAATAGAGAGATACAGGGTATTCATTAAACGGTTCTACATGTTTTATAGAACTGCAAAACAAAGGAAAATGGCAGAATATACTAACGGCAGCACAAAGAGCTGAATTCCATGCTAATTAACTAATCCAGTATGGCTATTCAGGAAGCTCTAAAGCAATCGTGTACTCTCAGAGTAGCCATTTGCCATTCACGCCAAAACTCTTTGGAATACAGTATGACTACACTTACAAAAAAAAAATGTTAGCATTTGCTGCTGTTAGTATAATGTATGTGCAACAAGCTTTAACTCGGGGTGCTGCTTCCAGACCTCAGGCAAGAAGAAGAAGGGTATTTAGACCCCATTTGACTTATTATGGACTGCATGGCACACAAATTGCTGAGCAATTCAGGGTGAACAAGGAAACACAGGAGGAACTATGCAGCCTCTGCCACCCCACCTCATAACCAGGGAAATCATGCAGAGCCCATCCCAGTGGAAACAAAGATATGTGTAGCATGACATATACTAGCTACTGGTACTTTCCAGAAACAAACAAGAGATATATTAGGGGTGTCAAAGGCATCAGCCTCTAGAATATTACATCAGTTTTTAAATGCAATGCTAATACATGGAAGGGATTACATGTTTCCCATACATCCCACGGGAGGAATGCAGGAATTTTATGCAGTAGCACACTTCTCTGACATTTTTGGGGTCATAGATTACACACACATAGAAATAAAAGCCACATAGGGTGAACAGGGAAGGATGTACATCAACAGAAAACATTTCCACTCTATAAACTGTCAGGTTGTCTGTAATGCCCAAGGGATCATCTGCAATGGTAAACCCAGGAAGTTTCCATGACTCACACATATGGCACCCTTGTGAGCTGTACACCAGGTTTGCAAGGGGTGGCATTCCTCAAGGGCATCTATTGGGGGATGTAGGTTACGCACTTAAGTCCTGGCTCATGACACCCTTGAGAAACCCACAAGACTCCACCTAGCAAGGATAGAATGAGGCCCACACTCAAACTAGGAATAACATAGAACATGTGTCTGGATTACTTAAATCAAAGTTCTAGTGTCTGGACACATCAGGAGGTGCACTGCAGTATGACCCAGGCATCTCTGCTGAAATAATGAGAGTCTGTGCCATATTACACAATATAATTCTCAGGAAACATCTTCAACAAGGACAGCATGGGGTAGGACCACAGTTTCAAGTACCACAGGCAGGGCCAGCGTCAGCAGCAGATACAAATGAGGAGTTTAAGGGGAGAACCACCAGCTGCAGACGGTGCTGGCAGACAGAGGTATGTACATTATGCCCTGGCTCTGGCTAAGAGGCAAAGGATAGCATGCACAATCACTACCTAAGTCAAAGCCTAGGATGCCACATGCTTACATAGAGGAAAATGATGCCTGTCACACTCCACAACATTTATTTAACCATGTAATGGCTGTCTTCTGATAGTATCAGAGAGAGAGAGAGAGAGACAGCCCCCAAGGACACAATTGTTACCTGCTGTAATGGCAAAGCAAGCATGAAACCTGTAACGAAAATAAGAAGGTTACATACCAGAGTACTCACATATGGAAAGATGTATATGCCTCTAAGCAAAGCATTTGTCCGAGGTATACATTTATGTCAGTAAAATCGCATATGTCATATTTTTGCAATATACAGTTACATATTATAACTAATATTGTGCATCAAGAATTTCAATTGCCACTGTCTGTAAAATATGGAGCAGGGCAATTATATTCTAATTTGCACAATGATATCAAGAAGCAAGACTGAAGTACCTATTGCTTATACTGCTTTACTTACAATCATACCTCTCAACTGTTCAGATTTTCACAGAATGTCCAGACTTTTGCCTCATATCTTTAGTCTGTCTTCATAAAATTTGTGGTTTTGTGGAAAATCACTGAGGATTAAAGTCACTAAATAATGGCATACAGACTTCAAATCCCTCAGAAAAATGCATGCTATCACAAATCCCGTTATTCTAGCAATTTTTAAGTTTATAGGCGCAATTTTTAAAATCTGTCCCTATTTTTGAACCTTTGTCCCCCCATTATTTAAGAGTTCGGATTTCTAGAGCTAAGAGGTTGAGAGGTATTCTTAAAATACTAGCTAAAATGCAATGAGGTTCAACAATTACATAAGCAATCATTCATAAATGAGTAGGCTCAAAAAATCGAAAACTTTTCTTCTGCAATACATACTGATAAATGCAAACTTGTGAGTGAGCAAGCATTAGCTCTCCATGGTGCACATCGGACATATACACAAACCCAAAGTCACAAAGACATGAGCAAAGGGCACAGGGGGAAGAGGGGTAGTAGGAGGGCAAGACTAATACCAAAGAAGTGTGTGTGTGTGAGTAAGAAACGCATCTATCAGAGTATACAGTGTTCGGGGTCGATAACAGATGTACAGAACTCAACAGTACTGTTTAGTTAGCTTGCATGTTTGCAAGTCGGCATGGGCAAGTAATTCTTTTTTTCAATGTGTGTGTGTGTGTGTGTGTGTGTGTGTGTGTGTGTGTGTGTGTGTGTGTGTGTGTGTGTGTGTGTGTGTGTGTGCATAAACACAATCAAGCTCTGAGCTAGAACTACATCCTGGCATCTCAGACAGATGTGAGCCATGCATGGTAGAGTAGTCAGTTCAGCATCCTCACCTCCGCCCATGAGAACCACCTCTGCCAGAAGTTGCACTCCTACTTCCACAGCCCTGTTTGGAAGGCGCTGGAGCTACCTGAATGTGAGTGATGTCTGTTGGATGAGCTCTTGTCACAAATACATCCAAGGCCACGACTCCATGACCTACCATGTCTGGGTGTGGACACCACAATCATTAACACAGCAGTGGAAGTATTGTCACTACAGGAGTGGGATCCTGCACAGCCGAGTCTGCTAACATCAGAAGATGTAGCGGCACTCCAGCCATATGGATGCCCACCCTCCCTCAGGAGATGTTCAATCACATTCACTGTCTGATCCAGTATGTTATTCATCATGTCCAGGGAGTCACCCACATGGTTCAGAGAGTCACACATATCAGAATGCATGACATTAAATTAGTCACACTATCTCTTCTGAAGCCCTGAGTGAATTTGCCTGTGCCTCCACTACAGCCCTACACATACATCTGGTGACACCTAATGGTACACCAGCATCAGGAGACAGGGAGACAGCAGGCTTCTTCTGAGTACTTCCACCTACCCTCCTGTGTGGCACCTTGCCCTCATGATGGCTACAGGGAGATGCAACCAGCTTTGCAACCAGAGTAACCACACTACCCTGGTCAACCATGTCGCCCTCAACCTGTCCTATATGAGAGTTCTCCGTGTGATGGGTATGCATAGGCATACTGACTGTATCCGAAATATGGGCAGGGGATGTTAGTGCCACAATCTGGTGTCAGACTGACCTCTGCATCCCCAGACTGAGCCTCTTCATCACCACAATCACCAACAGAGGCTGCCAGGACTCTGACATCAGGTGGTAGGAGTTCCACTATCAGGATCACCTATGATAACATGCAATAAACATAACAAACAGAGAAACCTTGAATAAAATTGATCATATATATATATATATATATATATATATTTTTTTTTTTTGCTAAAGCAACACAAAATTTGTTTCAGTTGGACTAGAATCTACCTTATATACATAATAACAATAACCAAATTTGTGTTTATGATGTGCAGGTGGGCTTGCAGCCTGCACTTCAGATTTCCATGTTTGTCAGGAAGGGAAAGGAAAAAAGGCCATTAAGTATCACAGTGTAAATGAAACAATAAAAAGAGAACAATCCCCTTTACATGTACAGATTAAGAATGTTCTCATAAAAAAAATGTACTGGATAGTTGGATTCCCTCCCCCAACACTCTCCTGTATCTCTCAGTTACTGTGTCATCTGAATCACAATTATTGCTGGCTCTACATAAATCATATATCTAAGATACATGCATATAAAGTTATAAAAATGACACTTGCATTTTGTATACCTGGAAGTTTTGCTTAGATATTCTGGGTCTGTTATCCACATCAGTACCGACATCAAGGATTCAGTGTAAACCCTCTCCTGAGCTATCTGGATCCTTGATATTAGACAGGAACTCCTCTGTTTAAGTTAGTGGTGGTTCAGTAGCAGGACCACCTCCTATAGCCACTGTTTCCAGGCAGCTACATCCGCCAGACGTCAGGCAGAGGTTATCATGTCACTTGCCTAGTGTTGTATCTGGGGGTAACTTCTCCCATGCCCTGCAACAGCACTGATGTCATTGACCATCTGCTGCCATAACCTCCATCAGGAAGATTGGTCACCTCTACATCTCCCTAAGAGACAAGCTATATGGCAATATAAGGCATGGATAATGCATCATTGTATGGTGGCATGCAGGGTACAGATTTCTTCTTGGGTGTCATATTCCTGTATGAGATGAAACAGAAAGCAGATGCAAAATTAAATATATAATACACAGACATTATGGCTGTGAACTCAGTTATGTATGAATGCATGCATTCATTATGCACACAACAATTTAAAAGGTAATACTCCTTAATAAGACACACAAGTTACAACCACCACCTCCTAAAATATTCTTAATAAAACATTAACAATAATATATAATACTTCTATAACACAGAGAACAGGATGCTGTAACTGCGTAATTCATCACAGCATTAAGAAGAAGAATTCACAATGTCCAAGTAGAAATGTGCAAAACTATTATAGTACCATCTCCACTGCTGTGGAGGGAAGACAAATAGATATCTCAAACTTAACACATTTGTTTGTTCTAACACATGTAAAAATACCTGACCTTGCTAGGAAGTTACACTATACTTATCTGCAATACCTGTTCAAATTCTAATAAAATAAAACCTACAAAATGCATGTCAGTTATGCAATTCATCCTTAATATTACACTAAAAGCATTATGTAAGAAATAGCAGCATACCTTGACAAGAAAGCAGTGTAGAAAGTAGTTAATTCTCCAAAAGTTGTGTGTATTTACCAGTACTGAGCTCTGTGGATCCAGTGCCTCCCCACTATGATACAAGTGTATTAACTTGATTACATTTATATAGTGCAGAGTCAGCCCTGAGAGTTCCTCTCTTTTTTAATTTCTCCAAGTCTTTTGGGTTTCTAATACCATGATGGGAACTGACCTCATTCCTAAGTCAAGGTATAATTAAAGTTCATGAAATTAGTATTGCTTCAATCTTTGATGTTAGCCAGAAGTGCTCTTTTCAGCACCCACAATGTGCCCAGTAACATATCTAAATATGATTGTAAATTCTTTTTTATAAGATCCATTGCTCCTACTACTACTGGAACTGTCTGGGTGTCTTGTCATGGGTGCCGGAAACATAGAGCCAGGGGTAGGGGGAGCACCCCCCCACACTTTTACAGCTACAAGACCTGTCGGAAAAAAATAATGAAGTGGAGTTTTCATGCTAATGTGAATTCGCGGGCAGAAGATTAACTAAACTAGCTGTTCTTATTCTCTTATTGCTCTGTGTTACAGGACTTATGCTGCTACTGTTTTGTTGGTGCTGCCAGAGCCAGAGTCATGCCAGTAAGGAGAGTTCTGTTCTTTTATTTGCAGGAGTTATGCTTCTCCCATGTGTGCGTGTGTGTGTAAAATGCCCCAGTTAGGTATATCTGGTGGATGGTGTTACTCAGGTTCAAACAAGAACCTGAATTCTCTACCCATACCACCATTTGATTCAGGGAGTTGAGTCCATAGCTCTCAACTGTCCAGATTTTCATAGAATATTTGGCTCATACTTTTGGTCAGTTCCTCTTAAAATTTGTGGTTTTCTGGAAAATCAGTGAGAACTGAATTCACTAAAAAATTATAGTCTTTAAGTTTCAGTCTTTCTAGCTTTCAGGAAACACATGGTAACACAAAACACTTTATTTTAGCAACTTTCTAAGATTATACAAGCAATATTTAAAACGTGCCCCTGGTTTTGGGCCTTTGTCGTCCACCCCCCAAATAAATGTTTGCTTTTTCCAGATTTCTTGTGCTGTGAAGTTGAGAGATTTAGTTGAGTGTCAAGTGTATTTTACAAGGAGCTGAGAGCTTCAGGGGAAGAGAAGTTTAGTGCTACTTATGCTATGTTGCTTGCATTATTAGTAGCGCAACAGGTAGTATACTTGCTTTTGATGCAGAAGGCTGCGGGTTCTGCTCCCACAGTATGCAGATGGATCGCTGATACTGTACTGTGCTGTACTTTAAAGGGAGTGGATGCTGCAGTCCTATGAATGTCCTCCTTTGGAGGAGTTACCTAGTAACTATGTTTTTGTTATCAATTTGCCATCCATTTCCCATTGCAAAATGACTACCTTATTTTTTTAATGTAGCATAGGCAATTTATTCTTCAAGAGCAACAGGCACTTTATTTGTAGATGAAACAATGAAATATAAAGTTGTTTGCTAGCAGCAACCTCTTCATTAGTTACAGATCCCTTTAATGTGGAATTATTTAGATAACTTACTTCTGCAGAGATTTTGCATATTTACTGATATTGGTGGATTGTAATGACAAAAGTCTGAGTGGCCTTTTATGGTTGAAATTTTCTGAAATTGGTAGTTTTGACATTATTGGTTCATACATTTTGTTCATTGCTTACTAGAAGACTGTTCCAAACTGCAAATTTAAAACACATTCTAACAAGTGGTGCTGTATTATACAAGGAATATAATTTAATACAATCAGGAATGTGAATCAAAGAATGCATACATGTATGCTTTCTCACAAGATGCAGGAGATCAGAAGAGACCAATCACCAATGGAGTCCCCCAGGGTTCGGTGCTGTTACTTTTTCTGTTTGTCATATACATCTCAAAAGTAGAAGGAAATACCAAAGGGCTTTCACCAACTAAGTTTTAAATGACTGCAAGCTAGGAGCAGTTATTGAATCCCCAATGGACTTAGCCATCATGCAGGAAGGTTTGTCCCAGACAATAACTGGTGCCAGAATCATGAATTGAAACTAAACTCCAAAGAATACATTATCATAGCCTTTGGGAAGTTATCTACGCCAGGGAACTGCCAAACTGATAATGCCCCCTGAGAGCTGACCCAGTTGTTTGGCATTTGGGAACTTGTGTGTACAGTGACCTAACGTTTGACCAATATCTGCCCAGAGTCATAAGAAAATCTTTCTATACTGCACAGCTTATAAACAAATTGATTTTGACTAGATCTAGGGATGTTATTGTCCCCCTTTACAAAGCCCTCATTAGGTCAATCATTTTGTGTAATGTCCACTGTGGCATGTATCTGTCCAGACCCAAGCAACAATTGGAATACCCACAGAAATACCTTACTAAAAGGATACAAGTCCTAAACAATAGGTCTTGCATGGACCACCTCAAAGATTTATCACTATACTCAATATCCTACAGTGTGCTTAGAGGTAACATGTCTGGCATACAAGGCATCCTCTGACCTAATACAGATGGACCTACTGAACATCAGCAAGTCAAATGACATCAGAAATGTACAGTCCAGGTATCTAAACTGAATGTTGTGGAGAGATGGATATATACATCACAGAGGCTACCACTGTTTCAGAACAGACTATCCATTCAAGTAAAACAAAGCTCATCCCTGTCCACATTCAAATGCAACTTGGATCTAAGGATGGGTAATAGAAAATGTACTCTAGGATTGCCCCTCATACCACTAATGGATAGAGACAGTTCCTAAATGCTGCATCCCTTACATGGGTCCCCTCAAATTATCTATAGTATGATCACATTTATTCTCACTAGGGCTAATATACAATTATCAGCCATGGGATAGGTAAGACCAATCAGGAAATGTTAATACAAGCACCAAAAGGGAAATTGGCTAAGCTTAAAATGCCCTCCAAGTGAACCTATGTTGTGGTAGTAAATAGTTTTAAAAAATTGCCCTTTTTAGATCACTAGGTTCCCCCTCACCCTCCACCCCCCCCCCAGTCTTCAACAGCTTCCAGCACCTATGTATCTTTCTTCCACATTGTCCTCATTAATGCCTGCAAATCCTGGTACTTTACGACTTTGAGTCTTTCTGGAGGTAAGACACTGTAGTCACTGGGTGTAGAGATTACAATAATCAATGCTACTTTTGTCTTCTTTTCATGGACTACTATATCTGGATGTTCATCATGTTTCACTGTTGCAGTCATTACTCTTGGGTTATCTTGCTGGCAGGCTACCCGCAGTCGGCCTGAATTCCAAAGTCCTGGTCCGGCGTCGGTTGCTGTCACCTTTTCCCTGATGTCAGTGCACCAGGAGTATAAAAGATGCAGCCGATGCCATTTTCTTCAGTCTTTCTTGCCGTACGGTGCCCGAAGCAAAAGCAGTTCGCAAGTGCCAGTCGGCCGACTCCTGAGATTTTCAAATCCAAATTTCAGAACCGAAGTCTTCAGTAACGCTAAGTACCCCGTTGGGGAAACTTTTTTCTTGCTCCAGACCGATGTCAGAAAAAGTTAACAATTGTATTTCTTGTGGGAAGCAAATACCTCATAAGGATTTTCACTCTTACTGTATTCCTTGCCTAGGCCCTGATCACAACGTTGCTAGCTGTCGGTTTTGTGCTAGATTTAACCAACGCACTATCAAGCATTGGTTCAATTTTGCATTTCATTACTTTGGCCGAAGATTTAATTATATAATGCCATCAGAACAGTCGGCGACCGGAGTTTACAAAAAACACAAGGATAAGGAAAAGGATAGGCATCCGAGGTCCAAAACCGACGACGAGGCTTCCGTTAGGCCAGTCACCAGTTCTCAGTGAGGCACTTTTGCAGCCCCTGGCGCCGCTACCTCAGAGCCACAGGCCACTTCCGACTCTCACATGGAGTTGACTGGGCCTCTGGATACTCAAGGCATTGGACACTTGGAAATCATTCCCTCAGATGGGTCCGGAGCCGCTGAGCAGGCATCGGCTTCTGAGGGTGTCTTCAGACCTACACAATTATATGTTAAACCATCTTCAGCTTCAAAGACAATGACTAAAGCAGCTCTCAAGACAAAGAAACAAGTACAGCATTCTCCTACTCAGACTTCCATGCCTAAAAAACAGATGCTTAAAATGGTCGAAGACCTAATTACTTTGATCAGGGGTTCCCATCCCCCTCCTGATAAGAGACCTAGGCAAGAGACAGAATATGATTCTTCTGATCAGGTTTCTATTTCCTCTGATTCCTCTTCTGAACAGGATTATTCTATGCCTCCCTATGAGGACTCTGATGCTGAAGAATCCATTCCTTCAGCCTCTCCTCCTGAGGATTATTCTTTTGGGGAAACCCTACATACCATGAGGGAGCATTTCCACTGGGAGAGCCAAGATTACTCTGAATCTAAGAAAAGGCTCAGAGACTTTCTGCTACTTCCTCAGCACAGACCCCTTGCTATTCCACCTGTTCTAGACATTGTAGATGATGTATTTTCAGAGTCCAGCCTGTCCCCTGACTCTTTACCCCCTGCACCTGCTAAGCCAGACAGATACTACAGGGTCCCGGATTCTCATAAATTCCTATATAAAAACCCCGCTGCTGACCCAGAAACTATATCTCAGGGTCCCAAAGAGGTCAAAGCTTCCACTACAAAAAACCCTGTCCCCTCTGATAGGGATTCTAGGGCACTGGACAGATGGGGGAAAAAAGTTTACACTTCTGCTACCTTGGCTGTAAGGGCTTTAAATCGTCCGTTTCATATGCTTAAATATCAGCAATACTTAATGTCACTGCTTAAACAGAAAATGTTGACAAATACTGAATGTTCAGAGAACAAGGAAATGCAGGATTTATTGCATGCAGCTGAACAAGTGGGAAAGCATACTTTGCAATGTGGTTATGATTCACTGGAGGCCTCTTGCAGGGCCACTGTTACAGGTTCTGTTATTAGAAGGCATGCTTTGTTAAAGGAACAGAATCTGCCTGATCATGCTAAAGCAAAATTATTAGATGCCCCATTACAGCATGATACTTTGTTTGGTGCTAAAGCAGAAGAGGTGTTGAAGAAAATGGAGGATAAAGCGAAATCCATGCAGACAGTTAAGGACTTCTTACAGTACAGCCACCCAGATTTAGCAGGAACTGGCCTTCTAAAAATTGGTCCTTTCCAGTGTCAGACAGACCACAAAGAGGCAGATACAGGCATCCCAGAGGCAGATCTCAGCCAGTGGGATTGATTGCATACAGGAATATCTAAGGAAGTATTCATCTTTAGATGTTAACAATATTGAATTAATAGCACTTTTCCTTGAAATTATATTAGAAAATAATGTGTTTTTATTTGCGAATGAATTATATTTGCAAAGGGATGGCGTAGCTATGGGCACATCCTGTGCCAACAGCTACGCCAACCTTGTCATGGCCATATGGGAGAAGGATATATTAATACCCAGTCCAAGGTACCAACAGCACATCACATTTTATAAGAGGTTTGTGGACGACCTCTTTTTAATCTGGAAAGGGACTGAATCACAATTATATGAGTTTGCGGATTACATCAATAACACTACTGGTTACTTAAAGTTCACCATGAGTTATTCTAAGGATCATTTATCTTTTCTGGATGTAGACATTATTAGACTGCAGAATGGTTTATTAAACACCTCTGTTCATAGAAAGAGTTGTTACAGGAATACTTTACTACACAGAACAAGTATGCATCCGCTACATGTCTTTAATAATGTGATGAGAGGGCAGGCCATGAGAGCATCTCGTCTTAACCCCGTAGAGGATGGCTATAGGAAAGAGATTTCTGGCCTGAAAACTAGACTACTATGTAGGTCATATAATGAAGTTGAGATTAACAAAGCCCTCAATGATACTAGGGGGTTGAGGGTTACTACAGCACGTCCATATTTTTCTAGTGGAGGTTGCAGTACAACACAAGAAGGCGAGGGACACCAACCCAAGACTAAGAACACCAGTCTCAGTATTCCAATTTTTTATACTAGTGATGTTTATAATGTTAAGAACATCATTGAGAAACATTGGGATGTGTTATGTGTAGATGAGAAGATTAGTAATGTTGTAGGACCTAAACCGAGATACACTTACAAGAATAAAATGAATCTTAAGAGTATCTTGTGTCATAAAGATGGGGTCAGGCATCTTAATCCAGGCTTTAACACCAATGCATGTGGTAGTTGCAATCAATGTGGATACATTAATGACAGCACCACTTTTGAACAACCTGTTACTGGACAGATTTTTTTCTTTTATGACAGGGACAAACTGCAGATCTAAAAATGTCATTTATCTTGCTACCTGCTCTGCCTGTTCAGCGTTTTACATTGGTAAAACGAACAGGCAATTAAGAGAGAGAATAAGGGAGCATTATTATAAAATGAGGGTTAAGGATGCAAATAATGCATTAGCGAAACATCAGATGACAACAAGTGATGCACATACATTTACTTTCCTTGTTCTACAGAACATCCATACAACACCTAGAGGGGGGATGTTGAAACCTACACGTTAGAAATGGAACTTAGATGGATCATGAGGTGCAGAGCAGACTTTAGTCCTGGCTTGAATGACAGGGTTAGTATTCAATCTGTGTTAAAGAGAAGGAAACTATGCAGAGTTTTAACTTGCTGACACCCTGTAATTACAAGTTATGAATGGGGTTTATATTTGATAAAGTGATGTGCTTTTAGAAGATTTTAATACATATATATACACTATCATCATTTTTATGTATTGTTTTTCATTTTTATATACATTTTTAAGTTCATACAAAATATTTGTTAAATAGGATATGAATATTTCCATGGTCACTTTAAATGTTAGGGATACATTAATTGATTAATTGTTTAAATGTTCTAAGAAAGGTATTTAAAGGCTGTTGATTCACAATGCCATTACAGTCTGAAGAAGCCGTGTTTGGTGAAAGCGCTTACTGCATTTGAATAAAGAACGTTCCTGGCACTCTGGAGTTGTGTGATATTGATCTCCTGTGGTGAATTTTACCTTTGGTATGAACTTACGATTTGCCGTACAGGCTGTAGTTGCTTTGGTGTTTTAGAGTGCATGCTTTTATATACAAGCCTCCACGTTCCGTTTTATGGGACTTACATTATCAAAAATATACAATTCTGGTACTTGATTCAAAATGTGTTTTATTTTTTCTAGATTGTATGAGCACCATTTGGCTTTGCACTGTACTAACTGCCATTAGTAGCACTGAACAGAAGTTCATTGCCCAAGGTAAAAATTGACAAAATTTAATTTGGAATGCCATCAAGAGTGCAGTTCAGATTGGCATTGTGAGCTTTCCTCGGCACTCTAGGCAATAGTGGGAAAAGAATATCAAGTTGTCACACACCTATAGATTTGAAATAATGTGAAAATATATTGAACTTAAGGAAGCAGTGCAGGTGATACAGGGTTTGAAACCTGTTCACAAATCATTTTACTAAGGGAGGTCATAATAAATCTTGACACACCATTTGCTATATGATTGTGTTGAGGTGGGAAACAAGTAAAGTCAGTACTGACTAAAAGTGACAGACAGCTATGCCATATTAATTATGTCAATAATAAATGCATGTGCTGTGTGAAAAATTAAATCATCTCTGATGTTACTTGTCCCCTATTGCATTCCCATGGCATTGCCTAAAGTCCTGGTATTGTACGATATATGATAGTAGTGATGTGACAAAGACATGTGAGAAGGCCAAATGTCAATGTAGTGCAGTAGTAGCTCTGCTCATTGCTATTTCAACACTGCGAGTCATTTCATGTTCCTTCAAATTGTTATCCAAATCAACTTTTGTGAATGTTTTGATAAATATTGGCTTCTGCATTTGCATACCACTTGGCAGTGTGAAATGAGCTTTCATGGTTTAAGGTTAAAAGTGAAAATTTTACTTCAGGCTGCCTTATGGAGTGCAAACAAGCCTAGTGGCATTGCATGATCATCAAAACTCTGGACAGTACTCAGAGAAGAAAATGCACCTGTCAGGTAACTTACTCTGTGGCACAAGGTGTAAGTGCAGTGAGCTTATTAAAAAAGGACAGTTGATGCATGGTTAAAATCCACTTAACTGATAATTTTACAGATTATGGCCTGAATACATATTTAATCAAATTTTGTGATACCATCTCATTTAAAACATAAAATATTGTCATTATTGCTGACAACATTTGAGCTATTGTCTGTCTACTTCCACATTATTCATCATTAATTACAAGTCTGATAATGTATACCACAAAGTACATTTCTGCTGTTGCAAAGAGATGTGAGAAGGATGAAGGAGTTATTTGAATGCACTTGTTCAGATCATTGCTACATATATACCTTTTCCATTTGATCTCCACTCAGCAATTAGCAAACATGGTTCACTGCTTAAGGAAAAAAAGTGAAAATTTTTATTTAGGCTGCATTACGGAACACAGATATGCCTGGCGTTCATGTGCAGCCCTCAGCACCATGGATAGTAATGACTGCAGAGAATGCACCTGACCAATGTCCAAATCTGTGGCACAATGTATAAAAAAAGTAAATTGATAGAAATAAAGCATATGATGCATTGCTTGAATTCTGCTTACAGATCATATTTCAATTATTCATGATATGTTTTTTATCTAAATTTTCTGTCCCCTTGACAGCATGCAAACATGATTCACTACCTTAGGAAAAAAGTGAAAAACTTAGTTTATGCTCTTATGTAGTGCGGAAATGCCTGGAAGCATTATGCATCCTGCAGCATTATGGATTGTACTCCATGAAGAAAATACAACTCTCATGCAACTTTCTCTGTGGCACAAGGTATGAATTAAGTGAATTGAGTGAAATAAGACACAAAATGACTTTTTGATTCTTGTTTAGAGATCACATTTCAATTATTTTACAGATTATGGCCTGAATACATATTTAATCAAATTTTGTGATACCATCTCATTTAAAACATAAAATATTGCCATTACTGCTGACAACATTTGAGCTATTGTCTGTCTACTTCCACATTATTCATCATTAATTACAAGTCTGATAATGTATACCACAAAGTACATTTCTGCTGTTGCAAAGAGATGTGAGAAGGATGAAGGAGATATTTGAACTGGAGAACCTGGAAAAAAACCCATGCGAATGCAGGGAGGACATGCAGACTCAGGACAGAAGGTACCACAGCCAAGATTATAACCAAAGAACCACTTGCTGTGAGGCGACAATGCTAACTGCTGCACCACTGCACCTCCCCTAGTGAAAAAAGAGAAACATTTATTTTAGGATGCCTTATGTATCACAAACATGCCTGGCAACTATGCACTTTACTCAGCCTTCCAGACAGTTCTGAGTATAGAAATTCCACCTGTCACATCCGTATCTCTGTGTCACAAGGAGTAAGTGCAATGAGTTTAGACAAAGAACACAGGTCATTAAGGGTTACAATCCAGCTAAATGATACTTTTAAAAGGGTGTCAGAATCCCATTTCCCACAGTATTTTGATTAGGACTGTAAAAATAAAGACAAATATTTGATAATGTTAAATATGTTTATTGCAAGCACTAATGCTTCACATATAACATCAAGCTAATGAGTGTACAATGTCAAACATGACAACGATCATATTTCATACAAAATTCACTTGCATATTTATAATGGGCACAATACTTTTGTTGCATTCATCATGACTCATCACATATTGTATGTGTTTAGGAAAGTTATGCTTTGTGAAGTATGTATGCAACAAATCCAAATCTGTATTACTTAGCTCATTCAACTGCATCCATCTGAAATACATTTACAAACAGAAATAATGACTTTTACATAGGAATGCATTCCCAGGACTAATTAAAATCGCACACACATACAGGCCTCTATGAAGTGGAGTTCCATTCATTCTGAAATTATCTTACTTCTAATTTCCACACTTAAAATGTAGTTCTCCTGTGGCGATGTCAATTAATAATCTAAGTTTCAATTTCTGCATGCTTTATTCCACGGGTTTGATCCTCAGCTGGTACAATACTATTTTATCATTGTGTAAGCCCCAACATCACAATATGTCACAATTCATCTTCGGTTACCTTCCAGACTGGAAGGATTAAAAGTCATGCCATTAAGCATGCCATTGTTGAACATTAGATCCTGTGTGAATAGGTTGACCATCAAACATAAGGTTGACCATCACACATGGCAAATTCCAATGCCATGCTTCACACTTTTATTGTTATATGATGCAAATAATGCCAAGGAATTCATATGGTTTCAATTACTCAAATGCAGTTTGCAAGGCTGTGTACATTTGCGTACAACCATTTACATGCAAGATCTAAACTGGGTGCCACTTCAGACATATCTTCTTAGCTTGACTTTTGCAGAAATGGTTGGAGATAGAGAGGATAATGCTAAATTTACAGCACAAACGTGGGGCGTTAAGGAGTACAGGATATTTGTGGCAGTCCTCAAATATAGGAGTGTATAAATATATATTATATATGACATATATACACACACACACACACACATATATATATATATATATATATATATATATATAGAGAGAGAGAGAGGTATGTATGTATATGTGTGTGTGTGTGTGTGTGTGTGTGTGTGTGTGTGTGTGTGTGTGTGTGTGTGTGTGTGTGTGTGTGTGTAGGCTGCTGCAGGGGGATTATACAGAGTCTCAGTATAAGGCTGAGGCTTACAATAGCTTAGCCATAGCTGTATCCATTGCAACTAGCTTCCACACATTAGGGAACAATGTCTTCACCATTATAGTGACCTTAAGAAGTGCAAGCAAGATCTCCTAAGCTGATGAGAGAATGAATTAAGGACCACAAACACCCCTCAATTGCGTAAGTATACTGACCAATTGCCTGTCTATGATAAAGTATTAATTATTTAACCAGCCAACACAGTTACTCATTACACTTTCATATATATTTCTTTTATTTTTGTACTGTACAGCTGTAGAGGAAATAACTATAAACTGTGAGGCACACCAGAAGAGATCAATTCACCTCAGAGAAGCATGGGGTATGTCTGAATCAGGTCCACATTCACACCAGAAAATTATTTGTAGTCCCTCAGTCATTAGAATCTTGAGCTGGCATACCACAACCTTGGTATCAAGCATGCATTCCTTCCCCAATAACTATTGCTGTTTTTATTAGGCAATGAGAAAACCAGCTTAATTGTTTGTGTGTTAAATAAACAGAAGTAGCAATTAGTTATTACAGGATAAGTATTTATAAAATATTAACAGTAATAATATGTCGGTAACAACTCAAATATGGTAACTGTAATTATTACATTTAAATGTATATAGCTTACCCATCATAGGGAAACAAAGGCTACTCTTACTTATAGTCTTTATTTTATGACACATTCTTACCTTAACATCATATATAGATTTGGCAAAGATATACTATACTAAATTATCATAAATGTTTAGGTATTGTCCCCAAAATGTATTGAATAAATAAATGAATGTGACATGCCATGGATCTAATTATCCCCCATATGGCATGCTTATATAATAATCAGGTATTAACATTTTCTTGCAATGCTCTAAAGATTTGAATCCAGATAGAAGAAAAAATCTTTCAGAATGTTTTGTCTGATCCCTGTGGCTGCAAATGTTGGCTCACAGATCATGATCACAGGCAGGGACTGGGACCTCCTACAGTAGTCTCCCCCACCCCCGGCAGTAGTCTTTCCAGTGTCCCATTACTTGGCAGTTTCTCCCCAGTTACAATAAACACTATTCAAACCTGCCAGTGCACATACCATTTTTTTCTTCTACAATGATTATAGATATTTGCTTTTAACTTAAAACTTTTATTTCAAGTTTTATAGCAGAAGCACTGATCACAATGAAAACAGACTTAACATGAGCAGTAAACTTCTCTGCTCTTGAAACTCACATTCATTGAGACAGGATTGAAACCCACATTCAAAGAAAATGTATCTGGTCACAGGTGGATTAAGTTTACCTTTTGGTGTTTTCTAGCCACAGGTCCCTTGCAAACATTTTAGGACCAGGCACACATGCATGTGTTCTTTGATTCGCCTTCCTGATTGTATTAAATTATATTCGGAATATACAGAACCACTTATTAGAGTGTGTTTTAAATATGTAGTTTTGAACATTTTTTCCAGTAATCAATGAAACAAAACATATGAACCAATAATGACAAAATTACCCATTTCAGAACACTTCAACTATAAAAGGCCACTCAAACATGTGTCATTACCATCCCAATCAATTACCAGTCAATGTGCACAATTGTTGCAGAAGTAAAAGTCATCTGAATTATTCCACATGAAAGAGATCTGTAACTAATAAAGAGGTTTCTGCTGGCAAACAACCTTACATTTCAGAGTTTAATTTACAATAACAGTGCCTGCTGCCCCTGAAGAATAAATTGCCTATGTTACATTTAAAAAAATGGTAAGCTGATAATACTACAATAGAGAATGACTAGAAAATAGACAACAGGTTCATAGTTACTTAGCATTTCATCCAAAGGATGACAGACTCAAGACTGCAGCACCCCCATATCCACCCCCCTTAAAGTGAACCACAGTATCAGCAATTCATCTACACGGTGTGGGAGTAGAACCCACAACTTTCTGCACTAAAAGCAAGCATGCTACCTGTTGTACTACTAGTGTGGCTTTCAAGATCTATGGCACAAACATTGATGGCCATTTGCTAAACAAAACTGTTGCCTAGTGAATACCAACTTAGCATAAGCAACAATAAACTTCTCTTCCCTCGAAACTCACAATTCCTTGGAAAATACACTGATTAAAATTCACAATCAGTCTAGTAGTTGGTTTAGAGGATTCAAGCTCTTGTCGGCTGTAACCAAAGTACAGGTTTGAGCCTGAGCAAGTTAATTAATCAACCTGCCATCCATAATTAGGGCATTTCACACACACACACAGCTCAGCTGATTGTACAACTCTGGACTTACTTTTAGCTTCTGTTCTAGTCCTGCTGACACTATAAATTCCTGGCTACTGTTTCTTTAAATATCTTCTGTTCCAAGGACATCATGTGTTTGTTCAAATCTCCTGCTGTTTTATGTTAGTACAACAAAGCTAAAGTTTCTTGGGCTTGCTGTTCTTGTGGCTAATACTGTGCTCAATAGATTGTGTAACTAGACAGATAGGAGTTTTGATGCTCAACATGGAAAACTTGTGTGTTTGTGCATGCAGTATTTGATGCTGTATCTACTTCCTGATAAGAGAATACATTTAACTTTACACAGAGCTACCTTATCCTAATTGTTACAGAAACATCCTCTCTGCCACGCACTAATGAGGTCATCTGATCACAAGTGCATTATTTCCCCCTAAAAGTCAGACTTCTCCTGTGGCACTTGCAACTAATAATGTGCTCTCTAAATTCAGTAAATAAATAGATAAGAGGTTCAATGCTCAATATGGGAAATGTGTGTGTGTGTGTGTGTGTGTGTGTGTGTGTGTGTGTGTGTGTGTGTGTGTGTGTGTGTGTGCACACATGCATGTGGTGGGCAAGGTTTACAGTCAGGTGAACATGTCCTCCAACACAGCTGTGCCCAATCAGTTTCTATTTTGGAGAAACATTTTAAACTGCTAGGCAACTCCGCCATCCTCTTACCCCACCTTTCACAACCATATCTTCTTTGCAACACAAGAGTGTAGCTAGGCGTATTCGTTGTACTCTACTGAGTACAATATTCTAGACATTACTTAGAGAAACCATGGCTTTTTTAAACCATACTATGTCCACAACTGTCTAAATGAAAGCCTCCAATAAGAGTTACATAGATTGATAAAATATATTGTAATGGTTTTAGAGGGAAAGTGATGCAAACATTTGTTAAGTGCTGGACAGGTGTCAATTTTTTATGTACCAGGAAGGTTGGGGGCCAGCAATAACAGCACATGACTGCAGAATTAAATTTTCTGACTATAACCTTGGTGCAACACAAAGATGAGGCCATTTGTTCTAAAGTGCACACTAACACTTTAAATATCAGACTTTCTGTGGTGCTTGAATTTCTTACATCATTCTCTTGAATTTGTAAGTAGATAGGTAGAAGGTTTGAATACAGCAGTGATTAACTTCTACAAGTGTGTGTGTGTGTGTGTGTGTGTGTGTGTGTGTGTGTGTGTGTGTGTGTGTGTGTGTGTGTGTGCACAAGCGCACCTGTAAATTAATTCAGGATTGGTTTGCACACATTTGTAGTGACAATCTTTACAGATGGCTGTACAAGTAATTCTAGAACACTCATCTCCTTGGCAATACACCACTGATGTCATCCCTTCATAGTTGCTGTATGCCTCAGCTATACTCAATATTCACCTCTAGCGCTGGATGCTGATAATGTGGTGTATAGATTGCATAACTGGACTATGTTATAATTCTGTCACTGTGATTACTGTCATTCAACATCAGCCACCTCATAACCACCTTTATGTACACTTCCACTTATAAGATGGATTTACAATAGCAAATCCTAGCATCCCCATGGAAAATACATTTTTGGCCACATAATGATGACATAGCACTACCATATGTGCAGTTTCTCACAGCTGTAGCATGAATTCTCCTGTGGTGCATGACTTTGATATTGTGCTTTGTACATTGTATAACTACATATCTACAATTGCTTGTGGCCAGCTGTGTGTGTCTTTCACTCTCATAGTGTGTAGACCACTCTTCAAATACATATATGATGTGTAGCTGTACAATGTTATCGTGCTCTTCAACTGTTTTTTAGCATAAACATCTAACTAGTAAACAGTTGTGATGTCATCCATTCAACTATGCCCTGTCCCAGGCACTAAGCTGTACCTTGTGATTTTAGGTAGCTCAAATCCAGGCATTACAGCTCAGACTACATTGTGTCAGTCTTACTGTGACTGTACATGTCACTTACACTGTTATCAAACGCATCTGCTGTGTACATGTATAGAAGTTGAGTTCTCTTACAAAAAGCTATGATAATTTCTCAGACAGCAATGTTTTTTTCAGAATAATGATGGCATGTGATTACATTTTCCTTGCATAACATATGTAGCAAGTGTTATCTGGCACAAGGGACTGAGATGACATTCGGTATGTTGTTGACTTAGTATAGCAATTACAGGCACACATATCCCTTGCTGCAATAACATGTAAGGCTTTGACATACCAACGTATCTCAAAATTGTAGTGACACTTCTATTGTGGTGCATTCATTCTCTATAATATCATATGTTTTCTGTAGTGAAATGCTCAGGTGTTCAACATCCACATTCAGTGCCTGTTAGCATTATGTGACCTTATACTGTAATGCATGCATGGCATCCACCATAGTTCTAATGTGTACATTTACAGTGGGAGAGGCCTCCACCATCCCTTTTATCTCAAAGCAATCATTTGCAACTCATACATATGATGCAATACGTTAGCATAGGTAGACACTGTCATGCTTGTAGTTCATCCATATGTCATTAGTCAGATGAGTCGTATAACTTGCTGTTCAGTACATAAAAGGGTGACATTACATGAATGTAGAAATGTTACATAGACAGCATTGCATCTAGTTATTCTTATCCATTTTTATGTTGGACAATTATATGTAAACACAGGTTGCAGTTACATGGCAGTGCAATGGTTATTTGGGGCATGTTGTGCTGTGAGTCCTCCTGTGGCATGTGCATTGAGTACAGGCCAGTCAAGCATACATACACAGATAGACTGTGGTTCAGTTCTGGGACAGTGTGAGTGATACATGATGGAAACAGCTTCCTTGTCAAAGAAGCATAGATATTATGTTGATCATGGTTGTGTGGCCAGTAATGTGTAGTTCCTTTTCAGCATTTAAACTAAATCCAGTTGTTCACAATATATTTGTAACTCCTTTTTTACTGCATACATTAATTTCAGTTATTTGTCACAGCTTCCATTGCTATCTGCTGTGGCATATGCAATCAATACAGAGGTCTACAGGAAGCCTTGTATTATAGACAGAGATTTGAATCTGATAATATCTGTCTGTCAGACAGCAGTGGACACACAATAGAGACAATAGTTATAGCACATTAGAGGTCCACCTTTTTCAGGCTAATGTCCTGCAACGTAGGGTATCCATACCATTATGAGAGGAAATTTCTGTAGTTATAACCCTTCAAGGCTGTTCTTCATGACATGACCAATATGCATATTTCTGTGGCATGCATGATTGGTATGCATCTCTCTGATACCTGTCCTGGCATGTGTTTGAAAATGACATGATGCAAATCTTTATGTCACTCATTGCTCACACACATTACCTATTTCTAAAATAACTACGTTCTGTTCATGTCTTCATCCATTTTTTTTTATTACTGCAGTTGTTTTCATCACACTATACAGCTATGAGGGCTTCCATAAATATGTCTTCCTGTACCATCAGAAACTGTAATTGTTCCTTTGTCACAACACTTTCTGGTGTACTGGTGCTGTTGAATTGATACTATGTTACTGATCCCTGTAATTACATGTGAGCATGCACCACATAATGATGGCTGGGATGTTTGCAAATTACTAGTGGAAAACTTGAAATCATGAAATTTCATCTGATCTGTATTGTCATTTGTCACTTATGTATGTTGAGTGTTATTATATTACCATTTAGCATTTACATAACTAGACATCACTTGCTTATCTATTACTTATTTAAAGATGATAAACTCTTTTCCTATGAGTGCCAGTATCAATTATTTGCAAAAACATGGCCCTTTCTGATGTGCATGACATGACAGTTGTAAGGTTCATTTGTGCTTGTGTATATATGCTGAAGTGGAGAATACAACAGTGGTGTTGGCTTGCATACATAAATTCCCTGTATATAGATCTTAAAAGCAATAATTGCAGTCTATGCATTCATCCCATTATGCATCTTCTGTCTTTGCTGTTAGCAGAACTCAGGATTTTAACATGTATATCACATTTTAACTCTGCTTTAATACACTGCAGCTTATATCCCTGTCACATCCTTTGTCAGCATGTCTGTTTTTATTTGTGTGCATAACTCCGGTATTTTCATTGAAAATAATTATCATTACATCAGTGTTACAGGATTTACTTTAGAAATGTTTCTTTGACACTTCAGCATATTTGCCTGCAGTATATGAGCACACGTTTCACATTTCCCCTTCCTTATTAATTAATTATGCAGTACAAATCATTACTGTTTCTCTACAGTTTCACCTTCTTACTTCTCCTTCAGAATTCTTTCACTGTATTTTCCCTTATTATTTCAGGGCTACAGCACATGCTTATATCTTAGACTGGCCTATAGGCAAGCCATTTTGTTTCTGTGCTCTTGCTTGCAAGCACCTTTCCATGGCCACAAGCACTATTGCTGGTCATGAAATGGGGGTCTATATTAAAACATCGAACGCTTTAAACAGCAAACGATGTTTCATCACCCTATTTCAGTGAAAGCTGAAATTGTCGACACCTCAGAACAGCGATTTCTTTCCTATGGAAAGAAATCGCTGTTCCAACCAAGAAAAAAAAAAACAGTACACAGTTTCAAACACATGCACACCTACCTTAACCCTAATTCTACCCCCTAAAAAAAGTAAACAGCTGAAAACACATATGCACGTAACCCAACCATACATCTAATGCAAAAAAAAAAGTAAACATTTTAAAAGATATGCACTTACCTTAATCCGCACCCTAACCCTAAGGTCAGTAACTGTTCCAAACACATACACACTTACCTTAACCCTAATTCTACCTCCCCCAAAACAAAAGTAAACAGCTTAAAACACATATGCACTTCACTCAACCGTACATCTAACGCAAAAAACAAAAAAGTAAACACTTTCATACATATGAACTTACCTTAACCCACACCCTAACCCTAAGGTCAGTAACTCTTGCATATTTACGCTCGGGAGCTATATCAGCTAAGGGAATCTCTGAGACCACACTACAGTGCAGAACATGGCAAAGCAATGAAGCGGTCAAGTGATTTCATTCCCAGGGGAAAGAATTTGCTAAACAGCCATTTTGCTGTTTTGCCTGTTCGCTCTTTAGGTGTCGATGAAAACGCATTCGACAAAATGCATTTTCGTCATTCTAATAGGAACCCATGAAATGTTGTTGTTTTTCTTTCGGCTTTTCCCAGTTAGGGGTCGCCACAGTGGAACTCCAGTCCGCTAATGATTGGCAGTCGATTTTTATGGTGCCGAGGTGCCAGCCCGATGCCCAACCTTCAACAAAGGCACGCCCATTCACGCATGTCTTTCGAATGCCACTCGACTGTGCTTGCAAATGTGGAGGCATGGTGAACATCATGCATATTCAATTAGCATTGCTGCTCAAAATCTTAACATGCTTAAATTTTGTAGACGTAGCACGAAGCCTACATGATTGTTAATGAATCCCAGGTTTTATTTTTTTCTCGAGTTTTCAGGCACTGACAAACTTCATTAGTGTTCCAGAGATGTCTCTTAATGGCTTTTGTGACCTAGAGACAATAAATAAGTGAATTAATGAAAACCTTATGTCTAGATAGTGTTTAAGCCAACCTGAAATGCATTGATAAAGTCTCAGCAATGACTACGTTTGAGGTACTATGCCTGTACAGATTGCACATTTCATATTCCTACTGTCAGTTTCCTCATTTATTCTGATAAATAATTCCAATAACCTATATATTCATTGTACTTCTCATAAAGAATCTGATTATCATTAATAATGAAGTTGCAATTAATCTGCCATTAGCTGATCTCCTATTTTGGTAGTATCCATGGCAATTACCATGTCATTTATAGAGTCTAGAACCAGATAGAGCAAAAACTGGTCAAGAAAACGTACAGCAATTGATTTATCTGCCAATTAGCAATTAGTTTAGAGGATTAAGGCTGTGAGTATATGAGCTATTAATGAGATGCTTTGTGTAGCCCAAGGTCTAACTTTGATTCCCTCAACCTTCATTTATCTGCTATGGGACTATAAGAAAGTCACTTAACCATACAGTGTGCTTAGGTCAACCCTGAAAAGGGATGCCTTTGTACAGTAGGCTTATTGGGTTAACAAATAAATACGACAAAAAGGAAAACAATTGACATCTGTGGTCCACATACTGTGAAGCAATGCTCTTTAGTCTTCATTTTAAATCACCTGCAGAACTGAAAAGTTGAATGTTTTCTCTCTTCTCACAAAAGTCTCTGTAATAAGCTGAAGTGTGATGTACTGTGTTGCTTCAGGCAAAAAAAGAAAAAGGAAAAAAAGATGGAAAACACAGACCTAGGTTTATGTCAGATCCGTGGCATAAACGGATAAAGTCCTGACTACAACCTGATGGTCTGGCAATGCCATACAGCTAGCGAGTCAAGTGACCGTTGAAACTAGAAGGACCTGGGGAAGGAATAATGAGGTTAAACCTGCTTCCCTTTCAGGGAGAGAGGCTTCAGAGATAATGTGCAGACAGGGGTATATTGTTCATCTATTATTGGTGAAGACTGAATTAGAGAACTGTGGACTGAAAGAGTTCATAGGTTCATAGGTAGGTACTCGGCTATCAGCCCAAGGGCCTGTGTAAACCTAGCCAACAAGGTTCCAAGAAAGTTATTTTCCTGTGCCACTGTCCAGCAGAGACACAGAAGTGATCCCCTGGGGTGTATTTCCTATTTTCCATTTCCCATCCACTCATCAAGATTTGTCTTGAAGAGTGCTAATGAAGAACTTTGCTTGACATACATGGGTAGCTTGTTCCAGAGTATAGGAAGTCTCTGGGACAGGAATCTATCCCTCCAGCATGTCCTGTTTATTGTGGTGACAAGGTTTAGGTCCCTATAGCATGTAGCTTGGAGGGATTGGGATTTCTTTAGGTGTAGCTCAGGGTTTGACATAGCTTTATATGTTAGGCAGAGATCACCTCAGAGTAGGCGATATGCTACGGAGTAAAGCTGGAGTTTTTTGAGGCGGTCAGTGTAGGGCATTTGTTTGAGGCCAGTAATCCTCTTTGTGAGGTACTTCTGTGGCCTTTCCAGCTGCTGGAGATGTCTTGTGAGGTACATTCCAAAAGGGGCATTGTACTCTATAATGTGTCTAATGAGAGATGAGTAGAGGGGAACAATAACCTCTTTTTTCCTGTATGAGAACCCTTTTATGATGAGGTATGCCATGTAGAAGGACTTCCTGACTACTGTGGAGATGTGACTATCAAAGGAGAGACTACTGTCCACCTGGATCCCAAGGTCTCTTATCACGCATTCGGTATTAAGTAGATTGCTGCCTATGTGGTAGTTCATGGGTACAGAGTTTTTACCAAAGGGGATGACACTGCACTTTTTGGCATTGAGCTTGAGGCCATGGCTCTGACACCAGGCATCTGTCTCAGTGAGGCCCTTCTGTAGGATGTCCACATCATTTGGGGACTTGACTATGGCTCCTAGTTTGTATTCATCTGCAAAGTTCGTTAGCCAGAGGCCTTCTGTGTTAGCCTGTACTTCAGAGAAGTAGATGCCAAACAGGACAGATCCCAGGATGGAACCCTGTGGTACTCCACTTGTCACTGGTTTGAGGTCAGATTTGGAGTCTGCAACTTTTACAGTGTGGGTTCTGTCAGTGAGCCAGTTGGCAATCCTTCTTGTGATGTAGGGATTTATACCTAGTTTAGTGAGTTTAGCTATAATTTCAGAATGGGGGATGGTGTCAAAAGCCTTGGCGAGGTCAAGATAGGTTGTGTGAACCACCTTACCCTCATCCACGGCTTTGGTGACTGCCTCAAAGAAGTCGATCAGGTTCAGGAGGCATGATCTGCCTTTCACAAACCTGAACTGGGTGGGATCCAGAGTTTGGAGGATACCAATGACTTTGTTTATGAGTTCCATGATGATACGTTCCATGGCCTTGCAGACCAGGCTCAACAGGCTAATAGGTCGATAGTTCCCGGGATCAGTGGTGATTCCCCCTTTGTGGAATGGGATAACTGTTGCTGTGCGCCATTCAGTGGGCACAAAGCCTGATGTGAGGCTATTATTGAACATGGTGCTTAAGTGGGGAGCCGGTTCGTTCTGAAGTTAGTGTAAAATGCAGCCTGGGATGTTGTCCGGTCCCATGGATGCTGTGTTTTTAGCTTTAGAGAGTGCATCTTTTACCTGCATAGTTGTGATTAGAGGGACTCTGCATTCTTCCTGTATAGATATGGGCCTTTTAGGGGGTGAGAGGGGAGTAAAGTTAGCACTGAACCTATCTGCCAGGATGTTGGCAATATCAGTTGGTTCTGTAATTTTCGTGCCTTTGTGCTGTAACTCAGAGCAGATCTGGGTGTTGCCATCTAGATTCATGGCATAGTTATAGAATGCTTTGTGGTTGTCCTTGGATTCAGTAGTGATTTTGTTTTCGTAGCTAGCTTTGGAGGTAGATCAAGGGTGGGGGGGCATCCTTGCATAGATGGGGCCATTTGTTTTTACCTTTAAGATTAAGTCAGCAAGTAATAGTATAAGGTCAAACCAATCAAGTTAACCTCCCACTGCAGGCTTTTGGACCCACTCATCTCTTTTGGGAGAAAAATTGTGCCTGCAGAATGAGGTAAGAGGGAAGCTTAGGAAAGCCACATTGCAACAGTGTATGTACAACTCCAACAAGTGTAAATGATGTAAAAAAGTCCTCAAAATGCTAAACAGTAGCAAACTCATACTCAGGTCTATAGTATGATGCTACAGACAAGATAAATTACTTACTGACAAGGAAAAGGGACAAGACAACTCATATTCCTGCATTCTTTTCAATGTATTGAATGTGAAACATTGCAGGCTGTTCTGACTGATACTCAGTAAGATTCATTTTGCCAGACAGACTGCTCAGTTTGGAACATATATCAGAACTTTCATTATCCAAACACTACAGCAAATGTTGTTGTTAAGTTTGGATGCACAGTGCAGTAAATAGGAATAAAAAAATAGAAGTTCTCCAAAGGTACACCTTTCTAGGGTACTGAGCAGTAGAAACTATTTGTTTCCCTGGGCAATGCCAAAATACCTCTTAAAAAGATGAGAAAAGTAATAAGGTCATAGGTTCATAGGTTCATACTAGGCTATCTGCCCAAGGGCATTTATAAGCCTAGCTATAGTTATGGTGGCTTTCGCCCCCCTTTAGTTTGAATAAAAAAAAATATCATGCATTGCTGTGCCTCTGTCAAGCAGTGACACTGAAGTAATCCTGGGTATCTGCTGCAATCTCCCATCCATTGGTCATTCAAGATTCCTTGAACAAGGCCGGATCTAGATTTTTGAGGTGAAGCATATTCATCAAATCTGGGTTTGACATGGCCTTATATGTCAGGCACAGGTCACCTCTGAGCAAAGGTATGAGACTGAATAGAGCTGGAGTTCTTTCAGTCGGGCAGCATAAGACATATTTTTGAGACCCTTTATCCTTTTGGTGAGGAACTTTTGGGGCCTTTCAAGCTGCAGCAGGTGTCTGGTCAGATACATTCCGAACGGGGCATTGTACTCAATCATAGGTCTAATGAACTACTTTAGCAACATGAGTGTCAAAACGAAAGGCTATTGTCAACCTGGGTCCCCCCCCCTGATGACTTTCTGTGCTCAGTGGATTGCCACCTATATGGTAGCTAATGACTATGCATTTTTGGCGTTTAACTTCAGCCATGGCTCTGGCACCAGTTATCCGCTTCTGTGAGGCCTTCTGGAGGATATCTGTGCCATCTTGTGATGTATGGGTTTACATTCAAGATGATGAGTTTTTCGATGATACCTGAGTGGGGTATTGTGTGAAGGCCTTTTGCAGGGTCGAGTAGGCTGTATGGACTGCCTTTAAAAGTCAACCAAGTTTAAGAGGCAGGATCTGCCTTTGACAAAGCCAAACTGGGTTGGATCCAAAGTCTGCAAGTTCCCTATGTCTTTATTTATGAGTTCCATTATGATCCTCTCCATGGCTTTGCAGATAAGGCTTGTCAAGCTGAAGTGGGACCACAGTCCTGAGGTGAGGCTAAGATTAAACAGCTGTCCTAACTGTGGGTTTAATTCCATGGATGCTGTGTTTTTTGCTTAGTGAAAGGCAGTTCTCACCTGGGCTTGGAGATGTTTACTGAACCTGTCAGCCAGTATGTTGGCAATGTGTGTAGGTTCAGTAATTTTCACATCATTTTGAACTAATTCTGAGCATATCTGGGAGTTTCCTCCTAGGTTTCTAACATAGCTAAAGAAGGCCTTATGATTCTCTTTAGAGTCCTTGGCGATTTTTCTCTCAAAATTTGCCTTGGATGATTTTATGAGAGCTCTTAGTTTTTACTTATAATGATCAAAGGTGTCTTACCTTTCAAGGATTTTGCTCTATCTTGTAGTAGCTTCCTCCTTTTGTTGTAGAGCTTGTTTATGGCTGGGGTCCACCAGACTGGGCGCTTACCTGGTACAGAGAGTCTTAGTTTTGTTTGGGATTGCCTGATCCATGCACTCCTGCAGGTGCTGGTAGAAGGCATTTGTAAGTGATTCAGCGGTTTGAGTAATGTTTACCACTGGCTCAGGGGCCTTAAAGGAGACCACACTAGTTTTTAGAAGTGTGAAATCGGCTTTTGAGAAGTTTTTCACTGTGGTCTTTTTTGTTTCAGGTGGGGGCGGGATGAGGACCTCAAGCGAGATTAGTTTATGATCTGATCTAACCAGTGAGGGGTATACTTCCGGTGTTGAACATTTTGATCCCATGTTCGTGATGATGAGATCAAGTATGTTTTCTCCTCTTGTGGGGATGGTGACTAGTTGTACCATGGCATTTGAGTTTATGAACTCCAGGAATCTTTGGGTTAGAGTGTTCGGGCTTGAGTAGTGTTCCCAGTCTATATTAGGGTAGTTGAAGTCACCTAGTATGATGGTGTTTGGAGATACATTTACAATGTTTTCAGGAAGGCCATGTGAGGTTCCTGAGTTTGAGAGGGTGGCCTGTAACATGCTACAAATTGCAGAGCAGTCTTGCCTATGGTTAATTGCACCTGGATGGTCTAGGTGTGGGTGTCCTTTATGAATATGGCCATTCTTGGTGTTGTCTGGATTTTGGGGCAACCTGTTAGTGCTCAGGTTTCTGTCACAGCACAGACATCGATGTTCTCCATATTGAGAAGGGCCTTGCATCTTGAGATTGAGACTTCTGGCATTGAGCAGCATTACCCTTAGTTTTCCTTTTTGGTGTTCTAGGGTGGTAGGTTTAGAATTTGAGCCTTGCCTAAAAAGGCACTATCATGGCTTGTCCAGCATGTCATCCCAGGCAGACAGACATTTGAATGACACCAGAATTTAAGCCAATTATTAAAGCTGATCATCTTATCACTGTATTGTGGCATCATTCTAGGTGAAGGTAGGATACTGCTCAAGGTCAGGGTCATACCTGCCTGGGCTACATAATCAGAGAGCTCCTCGATGTCCCTTTTCATGTAGTGACAATGACTGAGTCGCATTTTACCTGCTGTTGAGAGACCTGAGTGCTTGCGTTATGTGGCGGGATCTCTAGCCTGACAGGCAGCTTACTGTGACCTTCTTTACTCAGTCTCAGTGTGTCTGACTATGGAATCACCAATGACAAGTGTGTCTGGCATTTTGTTTGGCCTTAAGGGCTGTGACTGTTTGACACTCTAATTGTGTGGTCTATGTGTTGCATGTGCTGGGTCGTGAGGTGGTAGTTGTTTGGGTGTCTGCTTTGGTGGCCTCTGCTGTTTTGGTAAATTTTTGATCAGAGCCTCCGAGTATGTCTTTGTGTGAGTATGTGTATGATTTGAAGTTGTGATGGTACCATGTGTGACTGGGTATGTATTGTGTGTGGTTACCTTCTCCTCCTGTCTGGTCTTGCCAGTCCTATGTTGAGAGAGCTCAGCCTCCAGTTTGGCCGTATAGTTGCATCTCTCGCATGTATTTGTGTTTTGTGGGAGAAGGAGAGGATTGTCTGTGTACATGAGGCAATTGTAACATTGCCTCAATATTCCCAGGTTCACCAGTTGAGCTGGAGAGGACACTAGCAACTGATCCCAAGTAGTAGATAAAGAGACTTTCAAAGGACTGTGGGTTTTAGGCTGGTGGGGTACTATATATAATAAGAGTGCTTTATCAAGGTGCAAGTACTGTAGGAGTAAGTGCTAGGCATCACCCTTTCTAAACTGTAGCAAGGAGATCTAACAAACACATATAACAGGTCCTTTCTACAGTTCAATGTCTGACTCACATTTAACCAATAAATAGATAAATACAAACAGTAAACATCTTCAAGATAAGCAAAGAGCTGTTATATATCTATATAAAAGCTTTTTGCTAAACTGCAACAAACAGCAATACTAGCTCCTCGCTAGAGTTCCTTTCACAAAAACACTTTAAGCAGCTGTAATTGCCTGCTTGCATGGACCAATAAACAGCTCTTCTACAGTGCTGGCCACATCCCCTAGTAGCAGAGCAGCTGCCCGCTTCAGCCCACCCTTGCTACAACTTCAGTAGTGTGAAGACTGACTGTTCAGATGGAGGCAACCATGGATTACTTTTGTGCAACACTCCTCATCTTAAATCTTTTTCATGACAAAAAAAACAGCAAAGAGAAAAGTATCTGACAACATTTTTAATGGTTGACAGAATAGCAGAAGTATATTTAAAATAGTTGCCAGGAATATTTGTTTAAGATCTTAGAAAACAAAAACTGCATTTGATGACAAATGGGCTAAAATGGTAAACACATTTCTCCCTCACACAAATTCACAGATATATAAAAAGAAAAAAAACAGTTAAGTCATAGTCTGCCATCACATACTTGTCATACATGATTCTGAGTCTGAGTGCATGCAAATGCCATGTGCTAGAAAATTCACCAATATACCAAGGCCTGTGTTACTCAGACAAATGACTTTAGAAAGGATTGCTATCTGTTCTCTTGCAAAGGTTAGTATACTAGGATTTTTAGCTACACAAAATTTGTAAGGTAACATATACAGCCTAATGCTCAAAGGTAGGTCACTGCAAATAGGCATGGAACCAAACAGAGACATTCATTAAGTACATTCTTCTAAGTTTTAACAGAACTTTAAGAGATTCCTGCATGACTGGGACTAGAAGTATGACAAGGCACTTGCCTTTTTCCCTCTGACCTTTATCCATTTAATCTTTCTAGAGTTTCATTTCCAAGACCAAAAGGACCATACTTATATCAGGATGAAGATCTGAACTATCTCTAGAGGTATTGGCAGGCAGTGACATTTGGGATACAATCCCTCATATCTGCAGTTAAATAGCATTACTTAAGTCAACACTATTTTTACCGGTTTTAATCAGTGCTGAGCCAAAAACTGTTTGGACAAATGCTGCAGTAATGTTTCTGTTTTCTACAAACTAAGACACAGATGAAGAATTTTAACATAATCTCTAACTGGAAGTAGCAGAAGGGTTTTCCATAAAGGTACTATCTTTCTAGTAAATAACTTCTACTGACTTTTTTCAGGCAAGGTTAAAACTCTGCTGGGGTCATGAATTAATGAAAATATTTCACACAGATAATTTATTACTTGCTCAAAAGGTTAAAAACCAAATCACCTTTAAGCATCAAATATTTCAATGTGTATAAGTCTAGTGGTCTCAACCACTCAGAATATGAGAGGTGCTATAAACCTTGTATTTTCCTAGTGACTTTCTTCTTCATCTTTTCTAAGAATATAGTGTTTAGATCTTGCAGGATTCCAGACTTGCATAGCATGAACCATCTAGGATTTTAAATAAAGGTACAAGACCATTTGTGCACTTGAACTTGAGATACCTGTCCGTGCAGCCAACTAATTTTAAACCGTCTTAATAAATATCATTTATATGATTTCCAAAAGTTACATTTGATGATCTGATACTTTCACTCCAAAATCTTTAAAGGAAGAAACTTTTTCAATGTTAACTCCATTTTGAGTATAACAAGTTTCAACATTTGTTCCAAAATTAGTATGTTTGGCTACACTAACATTTATGTGTTATCCTAACTTGAGATCAATTATTTAAATAATCTAGAATAGTTGATACATAATTTATATCAGATGTATTAATTATTTTATCCATTTTAATATAAACAGCATAGGGAATAAATACCCAAGCCAGTTCCATGGCATTGAGGGATAAAGCCCTATCTACTTTGCAACTGGCTGGGAAAAAGACAGTGAGCAGCTGCTCTCAGTTCTTCTATATTGGAGGAGGAGGCATTTTTTCCTCACCACATTGGATGACACCTAGCATAAACACTGGGTATTGCCCAATGAAGATTAAGCCAGCAAAGTCTGTGCAGTCATGGTGCTTAGCACCAGTTAGCCAGAAAGAATCTGGCATCCAAAGGCATGCTTCTTCTTGGGGAATGAAAGCAGTGGAATTGGCAGAGCTGCTGTATGGGAAGAAGTGCTGACAGTAAGGACAGGATAAGCCACATCCCAGGACAAACAAGCTGGCCCACTCCCTAACATAGCTGATCAGAACTCCTGAGCAGGAACAAATGGACCTTATAGGTCTTGTCCAATCCAAGGGGGGTCCTAGCACCTGTGTTCCCAGACCAAATGGGCTAACTAGATGAAAGCAGTCAATCCATTAGAAAAGATATTAGGGTGAGCAAAAGAAAAAAAAACTAGAAAAAGAATGTCTCATTGGAAACAGAGATCCATCCAGTAAAAACTGAATAAATATGGCCCCAAGACTGAACCTTGGGAAACACTTACACTCAGGTGATACCAGTCAGAATGATGATCATCGGTAAATATTGCCCAAAACTTGTCATCTAATCAAGATTTGATTCATTTCAATAAGGTGCCCTTAACAAGTCTTGCTAATTTAGAAATTAGTATATTGTGACCCATTGTATCAAAGGTACAATAATGAAGATATAGAAAATCCACCAAAGGTCTCAATTACATTATTCGAAAAATGTAAATTATAACTAGTAGTTGATTTCTCTGGCCTAAAAGCAACATATTAAATATTTGTATTTTAAGCATTATTAAGTAAAATTAATGCCAGTTTCTCCATTAATTTTCCAGGAAAGGATAAAAGAATTGTGATGCCTATGCCCTAGTCCAGCAATCAAGGAGCCTCATTCCTCACTACTAACAACAGTAAGGGGTGTCTCATATAGGAGGAAAGGATAACAAATACACACAGTAAAGTGCAATTTCCCTTAAGAGCACACAGAGATCACAGTCAGTCTGGGGCTAGTCGCTCCCTTGCTCTCCAGGTCCCCAAAAAGACTCCCCACTGGCACAGCTATAGGGTCCAGATCTCAGCCTAGTGGGCAAGCTACAACCTCCAGCACCCTCTCTGTCCAACCAGTGCTTCATGTCCCTGCCCAAGTAGCAACACACACAAACACACACACACACACACACACACACACACACACACACACACACACACACACACACACACACACACACACAAAAACACACACTTTGAGAAGAGTTTATACAACCACACAGACACTCCTGGGGAAGGCTGGCACAGGTTCTCCAGCTGTGCCCCTTTTTCCCAGACTATATGGTAGTACCAGTTGCCACTACCCACTAATATTTATCAGCTACTCAAAGACCCTTAAAAGGGTGTCCAATTATTGCTGTGCAATATTATTATCCAATTGGTAGTATAAACCAGGGCTAAAGCTATTGAAGTGGCTTTGTACAATTTTACCAAAGGCATGTAAGTACTCTAAAGGAATTACATTTTCTCTACAAAAACAGCCACAGTTGAAAGGGTTTAAAAATATTTAATAACAAATAGTCAACACACAAGACAAAAGTTTTTACTACACAGTGCTAGTCAAGAATTCAGAGATCACAGAGAAATACTTAAAATAATTCAATAGTACATTTCTGACATCACAGAAAAACACAGTCTAATATTTCTAGTTTCTAGCTATTTCTAAGAGAAAACACAAGTCTAAGATAAACAAGAAGGCACTAAGGTAACATAACAGGTAAAACTCACAAAAACCTTTATTAGTCCAAAATGGATAAGTGAAAAATCAAAAATACAGCAACTCAAACTGACTAAGAATCAAAAATACAGCAACTCGAACTGATTAAGAATCAAAAATACAGCAACTCGAACTGACTAAGAATCAAAAATACAGCAACTCGAACTGACTAAGAATCAAAAATACAGCAACTCGAACTGACTAAGAATCAAAAATACAGCAACTCGAACTGACTCTTTTGATTCTTCACTTATCCATTTGGACTAATAAAGGTTTTTGTGAGTTTTACCTGTTATGTTACCTTAGTAGTGCCTTCTTGTTTACCAGTTGTTATACACTTTTGGAGCCTGTACAAGTCTAAGATAAACTTACATATAGAACAAGACAGTGCTGATGAGCTGGATGGTCAAGATAAAAATGCTTAATGCTGTCTGATTCTCTCTGTTTTTAAAATCACATTCCTGGTTCACATTACATCATTCTTCACACTTCCCTGGGTTACATTACATCATTCTTCACACTTCCCTAGGTTCCCAGGCTAACAGAAACTACATTTACATTCTTCACCTCTGGGAAGAAACCAGAGCAATAATGGAAATTTATGCATTCAAATTTTGGCCATTAACTCTAGCCCTAAAACAAAAGCAAGAATTCCTTCACTTAGACATTTTGGCACCGTCTTTAAATCAAAGGGTCACAACATGCTTTTACTTGGTCAGCAGAGTGCACTGTTGTTAAATTTTTTCCAGTTCCACATGTAATACTATGTTTACCATTTAAGACAACAAGCCTGTGGTTTACATTAATATTTACAGATTACAGAATTATCTCCAAACTTATATCTGGCTAGGCTGGCAGCATTCATCTATCTTCACTCAATCTTCACAAGACTAATAGGTCTATAATTTACAGACAGACTGCTCTTAGTTTTATATGCAAGATTAATAATACCCTTCTTCCAATCAATGGTTATTTCAGGGTTTTTAAGTCCTTTTCATTTATGTATTTATTTATTTTTTTATTTATTTATTTTGTTTTACACTGATCACTATAAACCATTTGCAATCACAGCTTGGGTCATAGAGAAAGGAGCACATAAATGATCAGTGATCGTCTTAGATCTCTGTTACTAATTTCATCAAAACCAGATGATTTTTAATTTATCAAGCACATTCTTAATTTTTTAAAGCTGAAATACTATATACTTGGTGTTTAATTTTATATCTCTGCTTAACATACAAGGCCATGTCAAACCCAGAGCTGTTGGACATGCTACACTTAAAGAAATCCCAATCCTTCAGAGACACATGCTCCAGGGATCTAAACCTTGTAATCACAATGAACAAAACTCTGGAATAGACTGCCCATACATGTCAAGCACAGCGCCTGTTTGGCCCTCTTCAAAAGGAACCTTGATGATTGGATGGGAGATAGGAAATTCACCCCTGGGATCAAGTCAGTTGCCCTGCTATTTAGGGGTCCAGGTAAGTAAATACTGTGGGAAGAAATAGCCAGGGAATTGTTATGGCTAGGCTTGTATAGGCCCTAGGGCCGATAGGTTCTATGAACTTATGAAACTCACATAATCACTACCAGCAAGAGGGAGATACTTTCAACTAATGGGTTAGAACAATTTGTATCTGGTTGGTAGAGCTACAACTTGTTCTGTTTAACAAATATCTTAATAGCAAGTCTCCATTTGTCTGTAAAATGTTTAAGCAGTCTATCTGAATAAAAGTGGGTTGAAATTGCCTCTCAAAATAATTTCACCTTCAGACACATAATAAAGTTCTTCAGGTTTGAGAAATCAGAAATGTTTGGATTAGTGGATCTACAAATAAATTAATAGTAAATTAAAAGTAAGCAGCCGTGTGACCCAGTAAATAGAGCTGAGGTCCGTGCATAAGCATGCCAACACAGAAGTGTCTGTGGCATGCAAATCACCTCATAAGCAGATGAATTGCATACAAATGAGAGTGTAGAGAGATCCAGCAAGCAGATAGGCAGTTGTGCAGATCCCGTGTTGGTGTCAGAAGAGGTCTCAGAGGAGGAGCCCCCTGAGGCTGTCCCTGTAGGCAGATGTAGGCATGCCCAGTATGCCCTGGCCTTGACCAAGAGACAACACATAGCGCATGCACTGACAACCTAGGATCATAGGGACTGACACCTTTTTCTGGCTCGCATACAAAGTGAAAAGGATGCCAGCCAAACCACACAACATGTACCTAACCATATATTGGCTATGTACTGCTTGCATCAGAGTCAGCCCTGAAACACAGGTTTCTCAAATGCTGCATTCACAAGGTAATTCATTCTGCTATACAACAAATGTATGGGGTACTAGACTATGGTAGCATATGTATAGACCAGCTGCATGTATGCAAGGGAATAGAGTGGGCTACTGGGCAACTTGTAGAGTTCTAACAGCCACTTGGGACAACAGATACTCTGTCCAATACTGAGAGCTCCATAATATTCATTAAGCCACATGGCTGGAAACCCCACTGCTTATGCCTGGGAAATGTCAAATAGTGGGGTCATAGGACAGACGCACGACTGTCAATTCCAAAGTCTCCTACTCTCAACACATCTGTGTTCCCATACAACTACAGTAACAGAGTATGTTTGCAAGGATATATCAGCGGACTACACATTTTGAGGGGTGTAACATACAACCTGTCCACATATTTTAACCACAAAATGCAGGGGACAGTGTATGTCTGTATGCTATTGATAGTGTGAGCAATTAAACCTCTCCATCTCTCCTGTGGGTGGCGTGGCTCACTGGGCTAAAGACATTAGCATAGATGATGGTGTTGATGGTTCGAAGCTGGCAGCATCTACAACTTTTGCATGTGATTGACTTGTATGGTAGGAGTCAGAGAGACTTTCTTAATTCCACAATCTGTGACTGCAAGTCAGCTGGACAAAGCCAGAGAAAATGGGGGGACAGAGTGCCAAACATTCCGACAGACATTATACATGGTCTGAGTATTTAAAAGGTGGCTAGTATAACAGCAAATTGCACCAGGATGTAAAGACCATCACTTAAACGTCTCAGTAGTTACAACACTTCAGTGTCTGTGTTTTTCAGTACAGTACCAGACATCCACAACTGTAAGAGGAACAGAGCAGACATATGGGGCAATAGGCTAGACATTCTGCAAAAACATGTACAGGGAGAGGTATGCAAACTGTCACCCTGTATGTGGTGTTACAGCATGTACCCCAGCATATCAAACCTTTCAACCTCTTAAAGCAAGAAATCTGGCCAAAGCCATGAATATAAGTGGGCAAAGGCCCAAAATAGAGATAAGTGTTAAATATTGCAATTACAAATGTAAAGAATTGACAGAATAACAGGTCTCGCATTATCATAAATCTCCTGAAGTGTCAGCAGTCTGAATCTCAAATGTCTGTCATTATTTCCTAACATCACTCTTTAATGATTTGCTACTAATGTGCCAGAAAACCACAATGTTATGTAACACAGAGCAAAGATATGAGGCAAATATCTCGACATTCTGTGCATATCTGTACAGTTGATAGGTATGAGTCACATATTACATTCAGCAAACAGCCGGAGAATGCCTTGGACAAAATATCAGGGAGGTGCTGGACTGTGGAAACAGGTGTAGCAGCCAATGGTCTGCAGCACACAAAATCCTTGACTGGAGTACAGGTAGGTCTTGCCTGGAGTCACCTTGTAAGTACTGACAGTCACACTGGGCATGCGCCTCCACTTAGCTAACTTGAGACCATATCTCTTGCCTCTTCCACCTAAAGAACAGCTATGTGGAAATATGTCTGTGCATACAGACAGCAATGTATGTCTCCCCCTATCCGGCTCACACATGATTACCCTAGCTATCAGAATGTGGCACTTATATATATGTTAACAAGATGTGTATACAGATTATATATATATATATATATATATATATATATATGTAGAGAGAGAGAGAGAGATAAATAATGCATGGACTGATATAGACTCTCCACACATATCTACATAACTCATGTATAAAATAAACACACATAGCAAGAGTTAAGATTACATCCCTGTGTGTGTGTGTATGTGAAGATGTAGGAATGTCCCCACTTGCATGCAGAATGCTTGGGTTATCTGCACCTACACATGACAACAGTTGTCTGATGGCAACAGACCAAGGCTGCAAAAGGCCATAATCCATACACCCACAGAACCCAGTGCCTGTGGAATGTCACCCTGTAGACAAACAATGGTGGGTAGATAGAGTAATATGCAATGGTTGTAATGCAGGCCTTGGACAGGCCATATTGTCTACGGCCAATTGTCTACCTGCCAAACTGCAACCAGCCAGACATGGCCATACTGGGAACTGTACACACATAGCATGGGTATTAACAGGTATCCCACACCTATGACACTTGAGACAATAATAGCAGAACACTGTAATATAAGGCCACTCTGCGGAGGCCACAAGTACTGTGACTCTATCCACAAATAAAACAGACATAACCTGTGGCAGATACAATAAGTACTGAAAGCTATAGTGTGTACAAATAGATAGGTATAGAGTTCTAATCTCATAACAAGTAAATGTGTGTCTGTATACAGATGCATCCCCTGCAGCAGTAAAGACATGCCCATCTGGCCTATGTCTGTGCAATGGCAATTCATTTTATGGCCCTGTGACTAGCTGCTTTCCTCAACAGTGGCCTCCTTTACAAAACCTGCTGGTGTCTTCCACCTTAACAACACTGGCAGACAATCTACATTCAAGTAATATCCGTGGTGCATTTGATAAGTACTGCAAGCTGTATTGTGTGCTACTAGTTAGGTAGGGGCACTAATCTCACAATAGCCAACTCTGTGCATGTGTGTGTCTATGTGTAATTATCACCCCTTGAAGCAATACAGACATGCCTATCTCTGAGCAATGGTTAAACATTTTGAGGCCCTCTGACTACCTGATAGCCTCTACATTGGCCTCCTTTACAAAGCCTGCTGATGCCATCCACCTTAACAGCACTGGCTGACAGTCTACTTTCAAGTAATCTGTATGGCACATGCGATAAGTACCGGTAGCTGTAGTGTGTACTACTAGATAGGTAGGGGTTCTAATCTCACAACAGCCAACTCTGTGTAAGTGTGTGTGTGTGTGTGTGTGTGTGTGTGTGTGTGTGTGTGTGTGTGTGTGTGTGTGTGTCTGTGTGTATATACATTTATCCATCTGCAGCACTATGGACAAGCCCATATGGGCAATCTACATGCAATAGTTATGCATTTTATTGGCCTATGACTAGCTTATGGCCTCTAAATGCCCTCTGCTACAATGCCTGCTGATGTCATCCACCTTGCGTACTAGCTGACAGTCCAAACTCAGATAAACTCTGTGTCTGTGGTGCATGCGATAACTACTGCGAGCTATAGTGTGTAAAAGTACATAGGTAGGGGTTCTAGTCTCCAACCAGACAGCTGTGCATTTGTCCATGTATGTGGTTACAGATATATCCCCCCTGGTATCACTATGGACATGCCCATATGGGGTATTTCTGTGCAATAGTAATGCATGTTACAGCCCTGTGACAAGCTCCAGGTCCTATATAGGCATCATTGATGTCTGCCAACATCTAGGTTTGTATAGTCAGAAAACCCAGGTGACATGTATAAAGGGTAGCATACCTCCTTACAAAGTATGAATACATAATTATGCTGGCTGCCCCCATTGTCCCACACATGACCTTTTACACATATGAATCTAGCGAACCATGCAGAAATACTGCTGTACCTTGCTGACATTATATTTCTGTTGTGCTGTCATGTCATCTTGCGCCACTGTACTGCCACCATGTGTCCATAGAATAATGACTCAAACCTCTAGAACAGACACATACACAGGTCTTCAATACACCTGTCATTCTGTCACACTACCATCATGCACCTAAGATACACAAGGTTTGATATGTAGTCATGACACATGCCAGCACACAGCACCTGTCATGGACCACAACATATAACACTGCACTACACAACTACATTGAAAGTAATATAGTCACCCTGTGCATCAGACACATATTTGCATCTCCCTGCATTGATGGCATGGATGGCACTGATGTGGCACAGGTATCATTACATGCATGGGGTGTATTCTAGGGGTGCCAGAAGACTAGGCTGTGCCATACAGTTGGCAGCATGTGTGTAAGTCACGAAGAGGTGCTGGTCATATGTGCCATGTGTATCTGTGGGTAACCTGCATGTGACAGTGATATTTGAGGGTGTGCGTGTACACAGGCAAGCGCAGTGCTAGCCCTACATGTGTGTATGTTGGACAGCTGTGGACCATACATGGCAGAATGGACAGTTCAATGTCTCTGACTATGAAAACAGGAACTTGCTCTGTCAGGAATGGCAGTGGCACCACCACTCCCAAGGTCAGATGAAGTGCTAGTACCTAATGGTGACTGCTGTCTGTTGGGCCTGTGTCCACCACAGGACCACACAGGACCACGTGTCCATGGCCTGTGGCATTGTAGTGTGGACAGCAAACTTTCTGCTGTAGCGCTGGAGGTACTCCCACTACGGGGGAGTGAGTGTGCACGGACACATGGTCTCTCAGCAGTTGGTGTTGCTAACCTCCATCCACGTGCCTGATGCCCTACCCCAACCAGATGTTCCAGCACATACAATATGTGGGCAAAGACAGACTCTGTCTCAGTCCACCGTCTGTCCACTACATCAGTGAAATGATCCATGACATCACCAATGTGGTGGAGGCAGTCACGGATGTCAGACTGTGCTACATCCGTGACCCTGAGGATCCACCTGGTGTTGTGTTTGGTACATGCCTGTGCCTCCGTGATGGCCTGAAATATGCAGTGAGTGATCTATGATGTAACACCTGTGACAGGAGGTGGATGGACAGCAGTCCCCCTTCGAGCACCCATGTCAATCTGTCTGTATGGACCTCACCAGCTGTCTAGCTATGGCCAGTGTCTACACTCAGTGATGCCATATTGTCTCACCATCCTGTTCAATATCAACACCATGTGACAGTCCAATATCTGTGGTCTCTGAGGAATGGGCATGTGTGGGCATACTGACTGTGTGTGGGGACAGTGGGGGCAAAAGAGGAATGCTAACCTCTGGGACAGATTCAGACCCTGACAACCCCACCTGTGCCTCACTATGGCCACCATCATCATCAGAGTCCGATGGGACACAGACATCAGGTTGTGAGGAGGACAGACTCCAACCCTCCCATTCACCTGTGAGGGGGAAGACAAAATCAATATATTATTACCTGCACTATTATGTATGGTAATCCACACAGACTCATATAGATGAGGAGCCACAACTTCATTACCAGTCACACATCTTATCAGTGATTTCATGCACAACACACAAACACACAACAACATACACAGACAAGGCAGGCCATTTCTAACATGCACTTCAGCTACATCCGGTAAATGTTGGCAGTATACAATGACAGTGTATGTGATAGAACTACACAATACCCAGTACACCTATCCTGAGAATTATATGCCTGCTACAGTATCACTGCCGCAGGTATGTACCATCTCCCTATAGTGAGTGAACAGGCATCCTGGAGTCATTGCCTCCTGTATAGCAGGCTGCATACTTCTTCATGACTATAACTGCAGATGCATTAGTGTTTCTGCAAATACACAGCTGTGATTATCCATGGTATGCATTGTAGTCAGCTGCTCCAATATGGAACATACAAGCATTCCACTCTGGCTAAGCATAACAGTTGTGCCTTGGGCTAAATGGCAGTCCTTAATGTTCATATGGTATATATAAGCCGTAAAACAATGGTATCACATTTACCAGGTATAGGACAACAGACTCTGGCCACACCTGACCTACCTATGGAAATGTGAGGGAGAGGGATTGTCACCAATACCAAATGTTGTACTGTTAGATAGTAATATGTGCATATATCCACATGTACAGTACCTAATGTGATACTGTCTACATTGTTAATATTCTGACTATGTGTGCACAACTGTGTATTAAAACACCCCCCCTCCAATGCAGATAGACCTGACACCCATGTACTGGCATGCAGAGCCTGCCACAATGACTTGCACAGTATTACACTGGTAAACAAAGTAAGCTTACCTGGATGATCTTCTGATGTGGACGCTGTGGCACACACCTCAAGGATGTATGGGGGGATGGATGCCTGGGAGCTGGTGGTTGTTTCTAGGTTTGCCAGGACTTCCTCTTTGGCTGTGAGTGGTTGTTCTGTTGCAGGCCCTCCACCAGTGGCAGCACAATCCCTGCCATAGCAGCTGCCCTTTAACATGTGACATTGAGCATATCTGTGGCCTTGTGTTGGACCTGCTCATAGGTCCTGTCCTGATGTCCACTTTGGTTAACTGCCCTGACAAGGTCACCCCACAATACTGCATGCTGGTCATGATGTTGTCGACCCCTTGACACCAGAATGTGATAATGCAGTCTGAGGCCATCCAGGACAACAGCATTCTCAGCAGCTGTGAATGAGGGATGCCTCCTGTGATTCATTCTTCCTGAAAGACAACAAGAGGGGGACACATTACAGGACAAGATACATGGACATCCATTATGTACAGACCCTGCATATCCAATACAGCCTACACTATCCACTATTCCCTCACACATCATACCCCACAGTGTATCAACACACTACATGTGTAGCTATTACCAGGACAGCAGTAATACTGGCTACGTCCCTGTATGCAGTGACAGATTCTGCTGTATGTCTCTACACCCATCATTGCAGTCTACTGTGATGTGCCCCCTATGGGCAAGCTCCCACTAATATGTCATACAGCCACTGTTGGACAAATAGCTGTGTGATATTACAAATACATGGGGACAGTTCAGTAACAGCAGTGTGCCACAATGACAGACAGCAATGCAAACCTGCTGTAGGATATGTTTCCTGTAGGCATCCCACCTCCCCACTACACAGATGCTTGTGGACTGTGAATATGTGCCTCATGAATGTGTTCCTTTTGGCACAAACATGTGGATGTCTGAAAAAATGGCTGGCCATTCATTGATGGTTGCTGACAGACATTAAGGAATCTGGCTGTCACATGCCAGACCCCTCAGAAAACATATATACTGCAGTAATATCTGTTAATATATTCATAATTATACACTGTATGGCCAATATGCATCACCTGTCACTGAAGTTGGTCCTGTATGCCCCCATTACTTATGGCTATGACCGAATCCCTGCTGTAGGGGGTTGACAGCTATGTTAGCTATAGCTGTCAAGCAAAGAGGGATGAATGTCTACAAAATAGTGACCTAGCCAGGGTACATCAGGGACAGTCAGGACACCTGTAGAATGCCAGCAGTATGTATGTGTGCATTGACAGAGTGAGAGGTTGTGAATTACAGTACATTGTTTGATGTTATAGGAGTTTACACCCTTATGTAGTGTCACTCTGTCTAATACAGATTCCACTAGCTTTCCTACCAAAGCATACCATTGTAGGAGCAAGTAACAGGGGTATATCTGGAATTCGACTCATAGCAGGGACAGTTGTGAGGCATGCCTGTAGCTGTTGGACAGCAGAGTATCACCAACATGTTAATACCAAAGATGTATGACAGGCCTACTGTTGTAATCCCTATTCCCCATACCTCCATCCTACTATCTGCATCCCATTACATGGAGACATCTATTACTTACATGGTAGAGTGCAGTACTCCTTTTTTGAAGTGTTCCTCAGAAAATAGCTTGCAAAACTGTTTGTCTGTGTTTGCAAAACAACATACAGGCCTGTTCCCCATAGGCAGTTGCCTTTTGTAAGTACTGTACATTACCAGGTAATTGCCTGTGCACCAATCTGTGCCTCAGACTTGCTAATTGCATCCAAATCAGCTGGGTTGCACTTCTATTAGCAAATGACATGGCACCCCAGTGCAATATTTAAAGCCTTCATGTAGGCCTTGGCCCCTTTCTTAGACTTTGAGATGGACATTAGTGAGGTGTGGAGACTAGAGCATCAGAGAGGGTAGGTACAAAGACTATCCACTGTTTAGGCTTCTGAGGTATGTCCAGAGTTTTACATGATATGTCTGGCCATTGTCCCAAGACATTGTGATTATCTGGCAGTTCAGTGGTAAACATTGTGGGTTGAGGTCAGTAAGGAGAGGGAGACTTGTGAATGTGAGACATCATACCAGTAGGACTATGCATGCTGATGCAGTTATTGCTATTCTATCAGCTCACTAAGTGTGCAAGGGCAAACTGTGAAACATGTCCCTGTACCTTTGACCCCCCCCTCCACTTTTTATGTATGGTTGTGTCTGGATCCCTTGTTCTAGGGGGTTGTGAGGTATGGTAGGTCTGTAGCAGCTAGCTTAACATACAGTTGCGAATGTTCCAGGCTGCAGCTGCTGCTGCAGCCTAGGATCATAGGGAGAAGTGTGACCTCTTTGGAGGACAGCAAGCTGTACATGTAACTGAGGCAGCAGTGTCAGCTGTGTTGTCACAGCAGAGCCAGGGTAAGGGTACCCTTTACAGTCCAATCAAGGTATGTGCATAAGGTACATCTGTTATGTAACAGTGCCAATCACAGAGTAGTAGGCGGCATATAGTTTGGCTACGGAAATATGTGCAGTGTGTCCCTACCTACAGGCCTTTGACTTGCAAACATGGGTTGCAGTTAATGCAGTAGCATCAACCTGTGTGGGTTAAAATTGCATTACTCCGTCATTACTTGCTGTGTTCACAAGAATGTAATTGATATGCAACACACTGGATTCGAACCCAGGACTGTGGGTGGCAAAATATACTACATGCAAGACATTTAACAGACTGAGCTACTGAGTCAGTGCTGTAGCAGGTCTATTTGCAAGATATATGTGCATGCATACAGTCTGTGACACACGTTGTCTTCATGCATCATTATGTGCATGGCTTTCAAAGGCAGTTCTGCAGCAGGGTCCCAGTTGTACACATGTACTTTGCCATTGCTGCCTTAGCAGGTGTGTTTAAAGATGTTGCTGCTAAAAGGGAACAATTACCTGCTATCATACCTCTTAACCTCTTAAAGCAAGAAATCTGGACAAAGCCATAAATAAAAGTGGGACAAAGGCCGAAAAATAGGGACAATCTTTGTATATTGCTCTTACAAATGTAGAATGTTAATAAAATAACAGGTGTTGCATTCGCATGTGCTTTCTGAAGGGTATGAAGTGTGAAACTCAAATGTCGTTAATGATGTTCTAACCTCAATCTTTGATGACTTGCCAGTACTTTGCAAAGAAATATTATGTTATGAAAACTGGGCCAAAAATAAGGGGCAAAACTCTGGATATTCTGCAACAATCTGTACAGTTGACAGGTATGCCTGCTATCCCAGGTCTGATGTGCATCCATTATTATTTACTTGGCTGTGTACTGGTGTAATGTTTGCATCACAGTCCCAGGTACACACCCATTTTTCCCATTATATGTACTTGCAGTCCGTCCATGACAATCAGTACATTTTGCTGGAAACAACTGTTTTAATTCAGAGCTGAGTGGCCTAGTGGGCTAATGCAGTATACTGTAGTTGACAGGGACCTGGGTTTGATACGTGGCAAGGGTGATTATTTTGCTGATCTGCCTAACACTGTGAGAAACACATAAGACCTTTAAGGCACATTTAAGCACTGTTAAGCAGGTTTGCGAGGTGTGCCACTTAACTCCGCATAAATCTTCACTAACAATTATAAAAGAAAAGAAAAAGGGGGTGATAGCACAATGGTGAAATGGGGGCAAGCAGGGGAAAAATACTGAAAGGTAGGTAGGGTTGTGCAGGAAAGGACCATAGCTTTCCATCTGTTGTATAGCAATAGCTGTGCAGATTTTACAGAATTTGTACAAGAAGTTGGAGCCTCACACCCCAAAGAGAGGGGTAAGGACAACATAAATGTATTAATTAATTAATTTAATAATTAGCTTTGTCCAGTTTCTGGTGATATTTTTTATGTGGGACAGGTGCCCACTTTTTTTTCTTTTTTTTTTTAGGAGAGAGTGGAATGTTGGGGGAGGGATGTAGGTACACATAGGGAGGGACGTTGGGTAGAGAGGTTGCATTTGCAGACAATACAGCTGACAGGGGCGGTGTCTGACACATGAGGAGGGTAAACACCTTGGACAGGAAGGGTGTTGTGGAATCTGAGGTGCATGTGCCTCCAGACAGCAGCAGCATGACTGAGATCCCCACCCATGGGCAGTTGTCACTGCCCCAAAGCTTGTTGTGCTGGAGGCTGGGTGCCAGGGCCACCAGGTCCCACCAATTTTTCCAGTGTACCCTCAATCCAGTGCAGGTGACATTCATAGCTCCTATGATCAATCCTGTGCACCATGGCTGGTAGCTGATCCTGGGTGACAACCCCCTCCACCCCCGGTCCCAGGGCCCAGTACCCAGAGGTGGTTCCACCCGAAGGTGGTGCAGGGACAGTGGACCAGGCACCACCAGCTTGGGTCCCAGATGTGCCAGGACCCAGTGCCATGGCCAGCTGAGGTAGAGTAGGCAGATAACCAGGAACCGGCCTATCCTGACATGCTGTTTTTATGCAGGTAAACCAATACATATTGGTGAGTTATGAGTTATGAACAAAACCTAACAGCATGGCAGAACATTGAAAATAACCCCATGACAGTTCAATGCACATTGCGTGAAACTCAACAATAAATAGCAGAACAGTCAGTATATTAACAGTATGCCAGTAACAGTTATGGCATAAGGCCCAACAGAATAGGTAAGTCAACAAGATATGTTAATATGCAACCATAGTAATAAATAACATTAATAAAACATATGCCCCCAAAATAAAATTAATGGAACAACATATGTTAATAGTAAACCATAACCAATATATAACAACAAATTTATGATAAGGGGTGGGGAGAAAGAGAAATACAGTCCATTAATACCATGATGGATTATATAGTTGACAACAGTAATGATATCTACTCTATAGGTCCATCATTTTCTTATGGGGAAATGTGCCCTATGGCTGCTGTAGCACATACATACCTCTGAAGCTATCCACATGGGACACTATGGGCCAAGCAGTAACACCTGCAGGTACACAACTACAAAGAAGACTTATACATCAGGTGGACCTATATAACTACCATGATGTACAGAGAGCTGATGTACTGTTACTTTATTTATTGACATATAACCATGTCGATGATACATCTGTGACAAAGGGAATACGCAACAGTAATTACATTCAGTGATAGTGTGACACTTGAGAGACATGTATGTGTACAGTAAAGAGAGTACACAACTGTCATGCCTTGCTTGGAAGGCATGGGGATAGAAACTAATAGCAGTGACTGCAGGGGACTTGTGCATCACATGTATTAATTGGCTGCAGCAAACTTTACAAGACACTCTAGGTATACAGCCATAACAAGATTACACACTTTATTTCTTTTATTTTATATTTTATTGTTATTTCATGTATTTCCTTTATTTTGTGCAGTAATAGCACATTGGTGGTAATGATTTTAACAGTATGTGACATCTGGACAAACAGTTATTTACACAATAATATCAGCTGTCTCACCCATTTACCTGCAGTTCCTGTGGAGAGAATGACATTTGTAATCAATACGTGACTGATGCCATAATATTTCTGACAGGCATGGTGATAGAATCCAATATCAGTATATGAAGAGTTCAGTTGCATCATATGTATTAATTCACTGCAGCAACCTTTACAAAACACACCAGGTATACAGCCATACCAAGATTATACATTTTATTTTTCTGTATTATTGCATATATTTCCTTTATCTTATGCATTAATAGCACATTTGTGGTACTGATTTTAACAGTCTTTAAAATCTGAATAAACATTATTTACACAAAATATAGGCTACCTCACCCATTTACCAGTGGCCCCTCTGGAGAATATCTGCCATAACACATCTGATTCAGTAATATGTATTAGTACATAGCACACTGGATTTGAACCATAGTCTGTGTGTGGAAAAATGTACTTCATACACAACATTTAACAAAATGAGCTACTGAGTCACTGATATTTACCTAGAGTTTACCTGGAACATAAGCTGACCTGGTACTAGTACTATAGTGTTATAATACACTGCATTGACAGTTGAACACAATGTCACTGCAGTGTATTATAACACTGTAGCACTATAATACACTGCAGTGACAGTTGAACAGAATGCATGTAATGCAATCATGACAGAGGTACTAGGTACTAGCCTATACTTTACTACATAAAATGCAGGTGTACACAATATATTGTTAGTGGGTTGAAATATCAGCTCTAATTCCACAAGTACTGCACAACAGTTTATTACAGATACCTTCATACATTTACTGAAATAGTTTCAAGTTTTTCTTGCATAACAGTCGGCATTAAGCAGCTGTAATTCCACAGTTATTGCACATAAATGTTTCATGCTCTGCCCTTTTTCTGTCTTATTTGACAATAGATAGCATAATACAGCTGTACTCACCACACTCACGGTGCAACCTGGCCAGGCACTCTGTGTGTGGCTCAATGTTGCAAGCTCTCACTTCTGCAGCTGTTGGGAGAGAAGCACACCATTATGCATACCAGTGGTGCAGATATTCAAGATTAAATACTGGTGAAACACAGGCAGACATACTTACACACATGTAGAAGATTGCCTGCCCAGAATTCTTGGACCCAGTTGTCCAAGAGAGACCCCTTCCTTCTTTTCAGGCCATCATGGTGGTGACAAAGTTGCTCACCTGTGTGAGGGATACCAGTTGCACTGGTGAGGTCCCTTGCCAGCCAGTCCTAGGCCTTCACTTTGTACTCCAAGCCCTGGTAACCTCACTGTTTTTTACTAGAAGTCTGACCATAATCCTGGACTCCTCAGTGCCCCGCCGCTGCGCCTAAAAGCATAAACCCTCTCCAGTGCTTGCCATTGTATCCTTCAGAGGCAGAACTCCAATGGATTATAGTGTATTCCTGCCTATTGGGCTTTATATAGCCTTTTTTCCCACCCTTACATGCAATTGAGCAATATTTAAAAATGGGGTGCGTCACTGAGCACCATGCAAACCAGCTCAGCTCAACTGAGCAGTGCTTAAACTGGCAGTGCTTAGCAGTGTGCAAACCAGCTAAGCACAGCCAAGTGGTGCCAAGCAGTGCTTAAACAGAGAATGTTTAAACAATGCTTAGCATGGCTAGGCAGAGCTTAGCTGAGCACAGCATATCATGTTTTAAAAATAATTGGCATCACTTATATTGTGAAAATAATTGCTTAATTCCCTGCCATGTATTCAAATCCCACACCTACTGCACATGAGGCCGTAACTCTATCCACTTGACTACGTGGAATGCTGCTATACTTTTACATATATCTCTGCCATGTTTAAGCACTGCTTATCACCATGCCATGCCATGCAAACCCACTAAGCAGTGCTTAAACTTGACCTTTGAATTGCAAATTAAATGCATCTGATTTCTATTTTTAGATGTCTGGCATATGTCAACTGCTGTGTGCCATGCCACACCGTGCAAAATTTAAAAATAAATAAATAAATACATTGTTATCATGCACTTGGACAGTGCAGGGGGTGTGTTATTCATCAGCAAACACAGTTAGTCACACACTCCCTACACTGATTCAATAACCTGTTCCACAGCTGTCTCTCAGAAACACGTTGTCATTAATATGCATGGCGCTCTGCCGAGGGGGAACCACGTACACGGCCATGGTACCTTCCATGTAGGCTCTACACTATGCCTACATGGAATTTATTAAATCTGGGTGAGAGTCTTCCAAGTTCTCTCATTTTTGACAGATACTTATTCATGCATGTAACTTGCTTTGCACAAGTGCCATACAAATGCTGTTTCAGGTCTATAATACCACTACCTTCCTTTATTTCAAGTGTGACATTGTCCTGAATCACAAAATTTGCAATCACTCAAAAGCCATCAGTAACACCAATTTAGCAGGTAAAAAAAAGGAAGAAGAAGAAAATAAAACACATGGCGTGGATGTGATTTCATCTTGGTTTAGATTTAAATCCATCAAATGTTAATATCATACTGGAGTGTTTTCTCTTGACAACAAACACAGTGTATAAAATATTCACCCTTTGAGTTCTGTTTTGATAACTTGAATGAAATTATTATTCATTTACAGTTCTGAAATCCCTCAAGATTCCTTTTATTTTCTCATATCTTTCAATTGTATAGGTCCATAGCTAAGCAGTAGGCTATTAGTCTGCAGACTATTACAAGCCTAACCAATAACCAGATGTCAGAATCAAACCCTGTACCTTATATCTGTGTGGTAGAAATCTTAACCCTTATGCCAACCCCATGCCCTTGTTACAACTGGATTTTTGCTGTGCTTTCATTCCATGTGCTTAGCAAATTGTAAAACTGCAAACATAAAAAACATACGTCACTGTGTTTTGTTGTACATTTTATTGCTAGTGTGTGTTTTATAGAGAGCAGGGGCAGACCCTGGGATGCCTTGAGCTTTTCTATCTACAGAAGAGATGATGGCATGAATAAATGATATGTCATGATGCCGTCTACTGCTCTAACACTGAATCTGATACTATTCTGTCAAACCAGGACAGCACTATTACTATTGCCCTGAAGTGGAGGAGCAGGATAGCTTGTTTATTCTTTGGTAACACTGCAAAACTAAACCTTTTGAATTGTCTTATGGGGTATCTGGGACACATTCATTCTCACTACATCCATGGTGATAATCAAGCTCATTATTAGTGACAGAAAAATGTCATATGAATAATCATAGCTCTTTCCTTGTATGTTAAATACTTATGACATGCTAAATATAGGAAAATTCTAGCAGGAAGTCTTTTCACTGTGAAATTCCAATTGGTTAATCAAGGAATGTTTATATATGGAATTAAATGCTGTTTGGAGATTACCTGTCTGCTTTTCTTTCTTCTGAGGGTAGTTACACAACACAGATGTTGAGTATAGTTTTCAGGCTGATTTTATTTTCATTTTCTGATATTATCATCGCTTGTCATCTTCGCTCTCACAAATGCTCTTCCTTAGCAGTCACATTATGCACTCTATATTTTACATCTGCTTACAACCAACATCTTAATGCAATCTTCCTGTTTCTCATTCTCCTTGTTGTTCCATCCATGCCACTTATGGTCCCCTCCACTGTTTTTTAACACCCCTTATCTATATGCTATCCGCAGGGATACAATTACATAAAATAATACTCACAAAATCTACCCACCCCGCCTTTCTCTTTGTATTTCTTATCACTGTCATACTTGCACATCTCAAACCTCCTATTAAACAATTCAGTTTGTTTGCTACCTTGCTGTTTATTCACATTTTTCAATAATTTCTAGTAGCTGATGTTAAGATGCATAGCAAATATCTTTACGTTATTACTGTCTGATACTTACTTGTCTGCTTGCCTGTATTAATTATGCATTATAAATATGTTTTCCCTTGATATTGTCCTAAACTGCTTTTGTATGTATTCAATTTGTATTGAGTGTTTCCTCAATTTAAATTATTTTTTAATTACTTTGAGTTTGTACACACAGAGACTGCAAATAGTCCCTGAGATTAGTGCTCTGTCTTGGTTAACAAAACTGAAAAATAATACATTAAATAAATCATGGTTTCTGTTGAATGCCACAAGTTAATCACTGGAGGTAATAAGTTATTAATGGCACAATGCTGCTTGGACATGCTGCTTGGACACTCAGGAAACAATCACTTTAACAATCAAGAAAAGAACGAAAAAAAGAAAATAAATTTATAATGACACACTGCAGTTTCAGGACCTGAGCTCTTTAATAATCCTGTGCAGAAGTTAATAAATAAAAATTATTCTGCAGACATAAAAATATATACTGTGAGACTGACATGGGTGAGGACTGAAAAATAAAAGTGGGAGGTTGGCATAATCATTAAGATGTTTATAGACACAAGGTGCAGGGTTTGATTCTCGCATGGAGGAACTGGCTAAGCCTAAAATGGCCCACAACAGTAGTTAGCCTAGTACTGATCTATGACCCTATAAGGGAATTTATTGTAACTGCAACAAAAAGATACTTACAAGACAATAAGGTGAAGATGATTATTTGTAATCCCTTTTGGGCATAATGGAAAACAAACCAGAGTTCTTTTAACATCAAGCAATTGTAATTCATTAATGCTGAAAATAACAGGCCAGCTTAGAATACCAGTCAATTTAAAAATGTTAAAATTATAAATCTGACCAGCAAGATCCCTGCTTGGAAGGTAAAAAATCATTACAGGCTTTATAAAATAGCAGAGTCAGAGGTTATTTCCTCATCAGTGTCAGAATATTCAACCAGAGCTCATTCTGTGCCTCAATAATGACTGTTTGTGATATATCCCATGTTTGTTATCAGTCCTGAGAAACATACACTGTCAAAGTTAAATGTTTGGTTTTAAAGAACCTGGTTGCAAAAGTGTGCTTATATTATACACTAGTTTTACTACAGCTAACCTCATGTCCTCATTTTAATCAATTCAATTACGCCCTAAGAGACAGAGTTTTCATTCTCTCAGATATTTTACACTTTCATCAGAGCATTAGCTTAATCACAAATAGCATGTAGATTTCCATTATATACAAGCAAAGGTGCTTGGTTTTGTATTATCATCAGCATAGCAACATAAAAGAAACAAAGACTATGCTATGAAAAAGAACCAGTGCTGAAAACTGAGTGAGTAATGCATTTTTGCTCACCTATGAAAAAACAGTTCAGGATTCAGTATCATAACAGAGCCATGGCAAGTTCAAACTCCATGAAAAAATCTAAAACTTGCACTGTAGAAAATTTTTTAAACTCGAGATAGTTTAATTTGTCCACTGCTTCCCCAGATGTCATTTCTTAGCTGCAGTCCCACTATGCTAGAGTTATTGTTGTTGTTTGTCTTTCGGCTTTTTCCTGGTTAGGGGTCGCCACAGCGGAACTCCGGCCTGCTAATGATTGGCAGTAGATTTTTATGAACGCCAAGATGCCAGCTCAACGTTCAACCTTCAACGAAGGCACGCCCATTTACACATGTCTTTCGAACGCCCACCAAACCACGGGGAGGACATGTAGACTCCACACAGAAGGCACTCCCCACACTCCAGCCAAGAATCGAACGGGACAACCTCTTGCTGTGAGGCAACAACTCTACCATGTATGTCTAAATTCATCCTAAAAGGCAACAGACATAATTAGCTGAAATTCCAGTGATGTTAACCTAACACAATACTATAAGGCTAACAATGTTGACAAAAGTTGACAAATGATATTGTCTAACGTCTAGTACTGCTGTATCTGATATGACATAAAAACTAAAGATTTGAACGCTAACTGTGTTCAGAAAGAAAGAGCTTCACAAAAGTGTAACAGAACCTGAGAGACATTAAGCATATAACTTACAATGTGGTATAACCTGTGGTTTTCCCGTCCATTACTATGAGTGAGTATTATTGCCCTGTTCAACTTTAAAGTCCCTGTAAATTACAGCTTTAGTTTTTCTAGACCATTTGAATGTACCTGTTGTTTAAGACAGTGGTAAATACATAGGTATTGTGACTAGACAACTCCAGAATCAAAATCTCAATTTATTGAATACATTTCTTTGCAGGATTCCCAACAATTTTGTCAGAGTCACTGCATATTTTTCATGCAAGACAGGAGACAAACAACAATTACCTACAAGCTAGAACAATACCATCACTGTAGTTTACTGTACAGTAAAAAAATGTTTACCACTTTCCAGCTGTGGTGATGGTCATGCTAAAACCAAATAATATGTTTCAACAACATCTCTATAATTTCTCAAGATCATAGTTACTTGAAATGGCAAGGCTAACAATGCTGAATAGCTTATTAGTTATGGAAATAAGGGCAGACATTGGGTATGCTTGCATCTAATAAGATACAAGAACAGCTCTTGAGTCACTGTAAAGCTAAGAATAAACCTTAGGCTTACTAGGTTCACGCTACTATCACAAACCTAACATACCATGTTTTAATTTGCCAGAGTATTTGAACCATAATAAACATTTAATGATGCACACCCATTTCTTAATTTACTGCTATATACTATACATATTGATAACATGAGTTGTAGTAAGCATTTGCTTGCTTTATCTAGTTTGTTTTCTGCATTTATTTTATGCTGGGCATATTTTCTGAGTCTGCTGTTTCAGGACAATCTATGCAACTATTACCATGTTTCTTTAGTCAGTCGCTAAGACGCATACCTGTCCTTCCATTTCCTGGGCAGTAGAGGTGTAGTTGGAATGGGTCCTTAATGGATCAGTCCATTACCCCTAGTTTACACACTGGAATCAAACAAAAATAAATAAAGCAAGTTAGATGCTGGCAAGTAAGCTGGTGATGTGATGAATGAACAATATCGCAATCAGCATCTTGAACTACTGAATGTCCTTTGAGGAGATGTAAACAAAGTCCTTAACGATCCAACAATTAGTGCTAAAGTTGCTGTAGAGTTTTTGTCCTTGTAAGCAACTAGGCAAAAGATAATTACTTCCAAAACACATGACACTGTGATGGGGCTTGAACATCATTTTGCAAATTTAAGCATTAATTTACAAGTGTGTAAGAAGCAAACAACTTTGTCCGTAACTATAATGAATATAATAAGCGATATATATTTTTCACCAATAGACAGACAGATAGACAGAAGAATAGTTTTTACAAAGCTGCCTTCAAGAAAGACCATACGTCTCCCATATTGTCTCTAGGCTCTGTAATTAAAGAAGCTTCTTTCAACAGCGCATGTCTTTATCAATATTTACTCCAATGCAGGCTACATCATTAGAAAATAGAATTTGAATGAAATGTACACAAGCACACACACAAAACATAGTGTGCAGTGATGTACAAGCCCTCTGTGCAATTTTTATATTAAATTGTATTCTGGGTTGTGATTCACAGACACAAACTGAGGTTCAAAAAGGTGATATATATATATATATATATATATATATATATATATATATATATATATATATAAAACTTTCCCCATGTAATTTGTGTATTGCACAGAAAAGTGCATTGTGCACGATGGTGTACAAAGTTCTTCTCTGCCCACTTTATTCTTATCTCCCCCACCATTAAAAAAAAAAAAAGTTTCTATACTCTGCTAACTGGCATAACAGCGCAACACAGATCTTCTACAAAGGAACATATATAATACATTGTTGCACTGCTCTCTACTGTCCTGCCTGATTGAGAGTCAGAAAAAAAATAAAAATCATTAGGTATGACAGCAAACTGGAGGTCATTACTATATTATGGTAATCAGGGGATATGGTGATGTACAAACTACCACTTACAGGAGCTCACCAGCTTCTCTGTGTTGAAGGATGCAGGATAAGGTTGTATGAGGTAACACATTTGGCTATACTACAGGACACACTGTTTCCAGCAGGGATTTTCCCACCATGAAAATATTTTTTCTTTTGCAAAACATATTAGTGGGTAGACAGGTCACTGCAATGAGAAGCAATACACCATTGTGTTGTATATGACTGCTTTCCTCCAGTTTACCCTGTCAGGACCAGACAGTACTCTGATGGTGCTGGCATCATCATCACCCTAAGATCATAGTAGTGTACCAGGCTAATAATCCTAAACAGCTTGTTTAAGCCTAGCCATAGTTCCCAGAAATGGCGATAGTGTAGTGTACTGGCTCACCTTCAGTTCTGCGCAGGAGTGGGCGTGGCTCCGGTGATTGGCGTGAAAAGTTGCATATGAAATGAGGCAAGATTGACATGCCATTCATATTAGACAGTGACATCATGCATACAATTAATGTGGCTGAAACACATACAAAATATGCAAGTTTCAACACTATATATACAAGGTTATGCACACAAAAAAAGCAAACTGTAACACTTCTTTTAGGGCTGCTCCACTCAGTCCTCTCTGAAAATGAGCTAGTTTCCAGTTGAAGTAAACAAAATATAAATGAAAATAAATTAGAGTACATCTGGTGAACTGTTAATTTTATTATTCAAAAGAAAAAATGGTAAAGTCTGGCAAACAGAAGACAGTAAAGAAGAATATTCAAGAGAACAAGTTAAAAATTTATGTAGTCCTACATGTTTCAGTGACCATACAGTAAATTGTTTTTGATCTGATGTGATAGGGCATCACTGTCCCAGTGTTGTGTGTCAACTGTTAGGATGTCACAGACTTCAAGAGTTAGCATTAGTTACATATAACTACACACACAACCATTTTCCCCAAATATTCTTGTCAAGCCTACCATGGATGTTTTGAGGAGACTTCCCTATGATTTGTGTAATCTGGGAGCAAATCTATAGCATCTAGCATGATGGGCTCATTATGCAATTTACTTATCTATTCACCAGGACCCTTCTTGGATCCTCTTCAGCCATGGCCCACATTACAAGGGTAAACTTCTTTAATTACCTTATGCCAAATGATCACACAAAGGAAAACAGGCAATAAATATAAACATGCAGATGATTTAATGCCACCAATTAACCAGCATACTTTTGTGGAAAGTGACAGACAACAGAAGTACCTGGGGGAACCTTACAAAGACATGAAGAAAACTACACAGAATAGATGACTGGAGACCAAGGCTGAATCCATGCTGACTGGCCAACTTTTCTGCCTTTAGCTCTCTCTCCCATCCTTAAAATGGTCTTGAGGTTTCTTAAGCTCACACCATCTCACAAGCACTATATCTGTATATACATGTTGTTCTTGACTGCCTTTTGTTTTGAAAGATTTAGTGCTGATCAAGTAATCACCAAAATATAGCAATCTATAGGATAGCCTAAATTGCTTCCTGTAGTCCAAGTTATTTTTAAAATATAAGCAACTTAATATTATTATATAATGCGATAAAAAAATTGTGGCATCGTACAGTTCGGAAACAATAAATATTCATTCACATCGGATGAATATTGAATAGTTCCAAATGACGTACAACAACGGGGGAGGGTTTTGGGTGGTGCTTGCTAATGCGCATCTGGTGAGCCAGTACACTACACTATCGCCCCAGAAATAATAGACAGGCACTTGTCTCTCAGGTTTTGTGATGGGTTTATAAATTTAGGCATGAGTAGTCGCAAATTTGTAAGCTTCCAGTCAGACCCAGGGTAATTTTATGATTGTCCATCCATTGGTCCCAAATTCTCTTGAAGAAGTACAGGTAAGAACTTTGCTTTACATTGATGAGAAGCCTGTTATATAGAATGGGTATCCTGTAAGACACATACATCCCTTCCAGAATGTCCTATTTATGTAGCAGGGTTTAACAGAAGGGAAAAATACTATCCAGAGATTTATCTTTACTTTTTTTAACTCGTTCAGTCCAGTGGAGCTCAGGAAGTTTACATTGTAACTTTCAATGGGTGGAGCCTAAGCCTTTTGACAGAATCAAATTATGCCCTCACATTTCAAACAAGTGTTCATATCTGTGGAACCATAGGGGTTATGAAAGAAGTATAAATGGCAGACCCTTCAGCACAAGCTATTTTTATAGAGGTAGAAGTCTTTAGGTCTTAAACTGAATTTTATAAGTCAGAGTAAACACAGTAAATGTTACATTTGTAATATTTTGAAAACAACTTAAAATATCTCAGCAAATACTCAAGTAACATACATACTGTCAGCAGCATTTTATTCATCTAGCTGTGACCTTTCATATTAGCCTAAGGAGTTCTGTCTGTCTTACTTGGTTGTTGAGATATTTAGAAAAACGTGAAAATTATATGTATATAAATTAATATCATAAAAACAACAGTTAACATCTCTTTACCTGCATTAGACAGAGATCAAATATTAATGCAGTCAAATTTGCCATTGTGTAATCTTTAAGATGAAATCTTTTAAAACCTCATATATAGCATGGTTTTGGAATTATTGATCCAAATATGAACAAACAATATTTGATGCCTAGAGGCATCAATGGGAGTTAACTGCAGATGCACTTGGAGGCGTCACTCAGATGTAATTAGTTAAAGAAGTTATAAGCTGCAGAGTAGACTTATAGTGACAAACTAATAGTTGCCAATCAGCAAAGAGATTTTGGAAAGAATGAGTAATTCTTATTTGGAAATAATCAAATGCAAAGAAAGAGCATGTGAAATATTACTCTGACTAGGAGTGTCTATGCAGCTATGCCATATGGTTCCAACTTGTTCTGGGTGGGGGATGGAGGACTCTTTAGTGCTTCGTGTGACTGGTTGTTTCCTCTGATCATCCTATATGTTAAACATTAAAAAGTTGTATTTTTTTAGGTAAAGCCAGGTCACTGCAATCAAATTCAATAAAACTGCAGTGTGAGAATGTTGTGTGTCAAATGATGGCCGATGACATGGGAAAAAATATAAGAGTGGAGGAACAAATGGTTCTGATGTCAAACAGGCATTGCTGACTTAACCAAATGATCATGATGATAATACCAAAAAGCTGATCTGAATAACTTTAAAGAGGTGGTAGTTATGTTGTAAAGGATTAAACAGGATTTGTATCATTTATCAGAATTACTGGCTGGAGATGTAAGATGTTTTGGAAAGGGTGAAGTTGAGGAGTGTGAGTCTGTACGTAAGCGACAAATGGCCAGGATGTCAATTAAACAGAAAGTTGACAAGATACATAAGACTATGATGGACTTGGACATTTGGAAAACATACAGTAGCAGGTGGCTAAAATGGAAGATACGGGTTGTAAAAGGCATTTTACAATGATCAATGTACTAGAAGGAAATAGTAATAGTTGATTTCTCAGCTTTTTCTAAAACTACAATAGCACAGCAGTCTCACCTCACAAAGACTTGTCTGGGACATGAGAGATAGGACATGAATCTTAAGGCAGCTGTAGTTCCGTTTTGATCACAATTTGAAAATTAAGATGGTTTTGGCAGTTGTGGCAACTGGGAAATGATTACTATAGGTAGATCAACCATTTATGTAGAATGTGATTACTTAGAGGTTACATTGCAGCAGTGATTCTCTTTGTACTAGTGTGCATGTTTGACCCTGACTATAACACATGCTTGGGGGCCCTCCATGTTGTAGTTCTTACATTGCACTTAATACATCATTCAGACTCTGCCCAATGTTAATATCACACAGGGCGAGCTGCATTCCTCTGTCCAGTGTGGGTAAAGTGGCAATGGCTGTTCACTCTCTTCCTCCCTAGTGAGCATGAGCCAGAGCAGATGAGATGAAATATATGAACTCCACTGATTCAGGAGTCTGGGCAATGTCAGTCAACATGGACGGTAAATGAAAGAAGAGTGCAGAAACAATGTTTTAGTCCAGTGTGGTCAAGCAAAAAGTTTTTAGAGGTTCAATATTTCTATGTGAAGGCATTGGATTGTTGACTTTTATGAGAATATTCAAAGTAGGACTTTTCACAATAGTTCTAGTAATGATGATAGGACATTAGTGATGATTATGGCAGACATGGGCGCATGCTTTCTTACAATGTGATTCATACAGAACTAACTAGCATATCTTATCTGATGCAGTCAGAATTTTTGATTATGTTCTTCAACAGTTTCTGTAATGACAGGATATTAGTAATGAGTATGGTAAACATAGAAGCATGGCTTGTACTGTGTTTGTTAGTCATGTAGAGATTGCACATCATGCCTGAGTCATATAGGATAACTGACTGTAGGTGGTATTCATTGTCATTGCACTTAAGTACAGTGCATATGTTGCACACAACAGCAGCTCAGGTGAATTTCAGAGGTAGAGTCCACACTAAAGTGGAACAGATAGAATATGCTAGAGAAAGTATTATGCAAATGAAGAAATAATGAGATGCAAATGAGGAATGTGTGAAAAATCTGTGACATTCTCATTTAAATGAGTCTCTCTTCCTATCCTTTGCATTTTATATAGTCACATTTTGATGCACCATGCACAAATGTGCCATTAAAAAGTAAATCCATGCCTTGTTTATTCACTTTGCAATCTGCAAAGATGTTCGCTGTTGCTACTAGCCTGTTTCTTGGTTTGAGTTGCTAGTTCTGATCATGCCAAAATGAGGTTCAAAGAATGTCACTCTTCGGCCTAGGAAAAGAAGAAATAGGCAAAGGATAACCCACCTTAATTTTGCTGAGAAAGAATTATTGGACAGATTTCAAGTAGGCAATGATATAATTGGTTACTTTATATAGCCCTAAAACAGGAAATGAGGAAAATTCATAGCCTTCTTAGACCTATGGATACCAAGGTACGTATAACTCTTACTACACCTGCCATATGGATCTTTCATAGACAGACTGGGGGCACACTGGGCATCTCACAGGCTTCTGCTTCAAGGCTGCTGCAGTTGGCCCATATTGATCAGCATATCTATTTCCCAGTGTCACGACAGGGCACATCCAGAACCATGCATTCCTTTTATAAAATGTCATACTTTCCTGAGGGACTTGGTGCAGTAAATTGCACCCATGCGGCTATAATGGTCCCATCTGGACTGCGGCAGGAGTGGTACTGGAAAAAGAAAGGCTACCATTCTATTATCTGTCAGGTAGTGTGCAATGCATTGGGGTTGCATCATTAAAGTGTTGGCCCAGCATGCTGGCAAGGCCCATGATTTTCACATTTGGCACAAAAGTTCACTGTACAATGTTTTCCTGCATGGTAGTGTTCATCATGGTCACCTGTTTGGTAAGAGAAAACTATGCTAATGTTGCTAATCATGGTTATTTCTATATCTATATGCAGACACAGATAAAACTGAGTAATCACCCCCTGTTTTGTTTTCCAGATGACAAAGGATATACACACAAACCTTGGCTAATGACGTCTGTCTGTATCCCTCAGGGGGCTGCTGAGAAAAGTTTTAACATTGCCCTGTTCCAGACATGTATAGTCACTGAGCAAGTGTTTGACCTGCCAAAAATCCATCTCTATTGCCTGAACGAATTTTAACACTGCCCGGTCCCAGACATGGACAGTTATTGAGCAAGTGTTTGGCCTGTTAAAAGCCTGTCTCCGTTGCCTGAATGAGTTGGTGGGCCCGTTACTATAAGTTTTATGTTTACCACCTGCTGCAGTCTGCACAGCATGATAATGTGACAGTCTGGTGTCCAGCGACTACAGACATTGACTGATAGTGGCCGTAGACCTCCGTCTATCATTTGTCCTATTATTGAAGAAAGTGACTGTGGGTAGCCAATGATAGTAGTATGGCAACCCCTCCTGCAGGCTCATGTACTGTACACGACTGTGCAGGCAAAGAGGAGGCATCTAGTCCACATCTAAGGGCCATGACATTCACTACATGACAATGAAAAGTTACACATAAAATACTTCATGCTTGCAGTACTACTTTGAGCAATGCTGAGTAGCACATGTTCAACTTACACAGCACATCAGACATTTCTCCAGATATCATACAGTACTGGCCATTATCTTTTGTATAGTGTTCAATTGTGCGTGACAGAAAAGCTTGCTATACTGGCAGACTCTGCATGAACTGCAGAGGAGTAGTAGGTTTTATGAAAAAGATTTAGAGCAATACATTGAGTATTTCACTGTAACGCTCATTACTAAAGTTGTATTTACCCAGTAAATAAATGTATTTGGTTTTCCATCATGAAATATTTTGCTGTTGTCTCTCTCCGTTCTTTCAGGATAAGTGCAACATTTATCCTTTGAATGTATAAACACAGTGCTTGTAAAGGAACTTCTTGTGGAAGTTATACATTTTTGATGCTCAAAATTTGTTTGATGTAGAAGGTTTCATACACAATGCCTCATAAAGACAGTATGAGTCATGGTCCCAGAGATCCTAAGTGCTGGCATGTGAGAGTGATGCTGAGTTGCTGCACTGACGGGACTAGATCTTGACTGAGAGGTTCTCCTACATGTTATGGAAGTCGGATGAGGTGTGACTGTCTTCTTCTCAGGGGAATCTACATGAATGCCTCCAGTACTTTCTTGGTAAACACATGTCATATAGCCTACACATCCACCATGCATGTGGATACTCCCTCTTCCAAAACCAAAACCACTGGTGTCTCCGGTGTGTACATTTGATAAGTCCTTACTAGTGTATGTGGGTGGATGCTGACATAGATGCTATGTATGCAACCATACTGCGCATTTGTATTGTTACAATGTTGTCCCTGGCTTCCACCATTACCATGTACTGATGAATTTCATCATGTATACCTTGTAGCACTCTAACCATCTCTACCTGACTCACAGTGGCAGTAGCCTGGGTTCAAAACTATCTTATGGCACATCTGCTGCTGGGTAGATAAGGCCTTGTGTGCCTCTGGCCCTAACTTTGAAAGATATCTTTACCTGGCACCATTCATACAGTCACCTCTTGAAGGGGTTCAGGCTGAGTACAGAAAACAGTTGTTGAGCTACATTGTATTTCCTGTCCTTTTAACATCATTTCGTTATGCTAAGAGTGTGAGCCTGTTTTGCTGCATTTGGAGTTATCCACCTGTTGTGGGAAAGGGGGAGGGGGTCCTGCCAGTACATTTTGTGACTGTGTACCACTGTCTTGAAATTGTGTCATGAGAATAGCAGCTACATCATAATTGTCAATTGTCATTCTGCTGCCATGTAATGGGATACGATGGACATCTTGTGCTTTGTTAATGTCTGGATTCCTCACAAAATGCTTCTTTGATTTTATGCAGGTAGGCACCACTTTCAGTACAATGTTAAGCTGTTTACCAAGGTCTTATTATTGTAACAGAAGACAAGAACAAGGTGAGAAATACTTGTTTATTTTTGATTACTGAGATGTGTCTGAATGACAAGATAAATGACAGTGCAGTAAACCTAGAGAATTTTACTTTGTTTCATGCAGACAGAAAATGTATCCTGTGTGGAAAGGTCAGAGGAGGAGGAGTCTTCATCTATATTAACAAAAGATGGTGCAGCAACTGTGAAATCATACTATCACACTGTTGTGAGAACTAATGTCCATTAAATGTAGACCACTTTACTTGCCCAGGGAGCTGAATGGGGTCAATGTAACAGTGGTGTATATCCTACATAGTGCTAATACCACTGAGGCTGTAAATAAACTATGCAATCACATGGGTGAGCTGCAGAGCAAATATCCTGACTTTGTACATGTGGCAGTTAGTGACATTAATAAAGCAGATCTGAAAGAAGTTGTCCCACACTACCATCAGTATGCGGACATTCCTACAAGGGGTGATAATGTCCTGGATAAGGTGTACATAGACTTAAAGAAAGCTTATAAGGCAGTACAACTTCCACAAATGGGGAACTCTGATCATTTTACCATCTTGCTTTCACCAGCTTACAAACCTGCACTGGTTAGAGATAAACCCATGAAGAAACAAATCAGGATATGGCCCAAGGGGGTGCGAAGGCCCTCCAAGACTGCTTTGAAAGAACCAAATGAGACATGTTCAAGGAGGCAGCCATAGTGAATCAGCATATTAACATTGATGAACACACTGAGGTAACTGCAGCAAACATTTCAAACTGTGTTGATGGGATAACAAATACCATGAGTATCACTATTAGAGCTAACCAGAAGCCATGTCTCACCCCTAAGGTATATGAGCTTCTGAAGGAGAGAAACACAGCTTCAGGGCTAAGGACAAAGCAGCCCTAAGTGTAGCAAGACGTAATCTGAACAGGGGTGTACTGGAGGCTAAGAGGGAGTATGGCAGAAAAGTGCACATGTTGGCACTAAAGCTACCCACTGATGGGAAGGATGCAATACTCAGCCTCAGCACAGAGGAGGTAAGAAGAGAGCTATGGAGAGTGAACCCCAGAAAAGCTGCTGGCCCAGACTGCATACTGGGCAAGGTATTAAAAGGCTGTGCTGATCAACTATGCACAGTGCTCAAATAAATATTTAACACCTATCTTGCCATGATCAAAATAAGCAACTCAAATCAAGAAACAGGCTAGCAGCAATAGCAAACATCTTTGCAGATTGCAAAGTGAATAAACAAGGCATGGGTTCACTTTTTAACAGCACACTTGTGCATAGTGCATCAGAATGTGACTATAAAATGCAAAGGATAGGAAGAGACACTCATTTAAATGAGAATGTCACAGATTTTTCACACATTCCTCATTTGCATCTCATTATTTCCTCATTTGCATAATACTTTCTCTAACATATTCTATGCTTGGTTCCAGGCCCTTTGCATCACCATAAACAAAGACAAGTCCCTTCTGGTCTCAAATGAGAGCACTCTCTTTATCCAGAGGTGTTGTATATTAGTGTTGATTTTTCTTCTCATAGAGAGGGACAAGGAGCTTATGGCTTTGGCTTCCTTAGATCAAATAGTCAGGTAGAAGTTCAAAACTCTACTAACCCTCTCATTTTATGGAAGCAATAATTTTTACTGTTCCTTTCTCCCACCTTCTGATACAGGCACTTCAGTATAAAGTGAGGTGTATATATGCCCCTATAATCTGTGTAGCATGTGTAAAACTGCACATTTAAATACAGTTATAGCAAACGTTGACAGCTACATATTGTTGCAGCGGAAGACCACAGGTATATGGAAGGACAGCTATGTAGGTGGATCTTGTTTAAGTCTTCCCTTTAAATGTAAATGATGTTGCTATGCTGCACTGTAGTGGACATTAATAGAGTGCACCCCTTAATGGTATACAGGTGTTTACTACTAGTCCAGCTCCCACCTCCATGACACCCACAGATAGGAGGGGCTGCACTCCTGTCCAGTGAGCGAGAAAATCTCCTCAGCCTCATTGAGGTACTCCATTGTTGGTTGACCACCCTCTGCTGGGGACCTGTCACAACGTCTCATTTCTTTTCTTTTCTGTGAAGCATCACCTCAGTAACTCTTCACTGAATGTGTAGCAAAGACCTATTATAGTAACCCACAATATTCATATCCTGCACCAGTCACTGCTAAACGCAGTCCTCATAATGCTTATATGTGATACATGCCATGTTTGAAAGGGCCTGTGGTAGCACTTCAGTCTCCTGAGTGATGTTTTTAGTCACTGTCTCTCACGGCTGCCCATGCCAGTACATGTACACATGTAGACAAAATAAGTCAGACAGTGGTGTATACATAATGCTATGGGATGCCCATATCTCGTACACAGCCCCCAACCATGCACTCGTTTATCAGACTCAGTTACTGGCATGCCCATGCTCTCCCTATTTCTGTATTGTAGTCATTACCACAGCCTCCACCTATTTATGCACCCTTTTATAGGTTCATAGGAGATTACTAGGCTAGCAGCCTTAGGGCCCTTACAAGCCTAGTCATGTAAATCCCAAGTTGCACCAATTATCCTTATTAGGTGGACATAATTTGCAGAGGGAGTCTATGGTCAACACCAACAACCCCTGTCAGTGATGGACATGGGTGCCATCCCAGGGGTGAATTTGTGGTTTCCCATCCATTTGACTAGGTTGTACTTGAATAGGGTCAGTGAGGAGCTCTGCTTCACATGAAATGGAAGTTTATTCAGGAGAGCATCAATCTCTGGAAGATATGTCCGTCTCTCCAACATGTTCTGTTCATGCCACAGGCTAGGTTAAGATCCCTATAGCAATGGACTTTTGCGCCATTAGATTTGCGGATGTGCAGCATTTCCAGCAGGACAGGGTCAGAGACTGCTCTGTAGGCCAGGCAAAAGCCACCTCTCAGCAGCCTATATGATACAGAGTACAGTGACAGGGCTTTCAGTCTACCCATATAAGTCATGTGGTTTAGAGGCCCTGTATTTTTTAGACGGCTCTGTAGGCCAGGCAAAAGCCACCTCTCAGCAGCCTATATGATACAGAGTACAGTGACAGGGCTTTCAGTCTACCCATATAAGTCATGGTTTAGAGGCCCTGTATTTTTTTGGTGAGAAACACTTGTGGTCTCTCCAGCTGTTGCAGGTATCTGGTGAGGTACATGCAAATGTGAACATTGTACTCTATTAATGGCTTGATGAGGGTCGAGTACAGTGGGGTTATAACGTGCGATGCATTACATATGAGGTGCGCAACATAGAAGGCTTTTTTTACCACTGTGGAAATTTGGTGGTCAAAGTTCAGATTGCTATCTACCTGTGCTCCCAAGTCTTGCACCTCTGGGTTTGAGCTTGGGGGTTGTTGACAATACTGTAATTAGTGGGGAATTCCACTTTGCCAAAGAGCATAACAATGCACTTTTTTGCATTTGGTTTTAGTCTGTGGCTTTGGCACCAATCATTTGTCTGTGTTAGTCTTTCCTGTAATATGTTAACTTGTTGGGGGACTCCATGATTGCACAAAATTTGCAGTCAGTGAACTTGGAAAGCCAAAGGCTGTCTACTTTAGCCTGGAAGTCTGAGAAATAGATTATGAACAGTAAAGGGTCAAGCACAGATCCTTGTGGTACACCACTGGTGACGGGTCTACTGGTAGAGGTTGAGTCTCCAACTTTATAAAGCAAACGAACAAACCAAACCAAACCAAATACACAAAGAAGTGGCAGTGTAGAAGCAATCCAAAAGAAATCCAGAATATCCAAGTTTATAAATGAATCCAAGTTTATTAAAATAGGTTAGTGCTTTCAGCTGTGACACCAGCCTTCCTCAGACAATCATTACAATAAAATCAGCTTATTATATAGTGAGCCTTACATACTAATTAAAATCAATTATTCAATAAATGTATTAAATAATTAAATATATAAAGGACAATTGCATATATTTAAATTTAAAACAAGTTACCAAATCTATGATTATATATAACTTAAACATTGCACAATGCCCTATCTATTATAAACTTTTAACTTTAAAATGCTTGTGATGGAAGTTGAATCATTTAAACCTGGGAATTGTGTGGCATCCAAATAAAACTTACCACCAATATTCCCTTGATTCTAAAATTATTTTACGAGGACCTTTCCATGGAGTTGGTCGAACTTGTTCTAATACTACAAACTTGAATTTATGTATTGGATTTTGCTCTGTGTGTCTGTAAAGTGCATTGGTATGTGAATTTTTACTGATCTCATAAATCCGCTCATATATGTGTTGTTTTAACTTCCGTTCTGTTTTGCCTATATAATAGGCAGAACAGTGTGAGCATATTGCTGCATATACAATGCCCATTGTATTGCAGTTATAATGGCCTGGAATGGTAATGTGCATTCCCATTATTGTTAACTGGTCCACTTCTAAAATATAATTGCAATATGTGCACATATTGCATTTTCTCATTTTTCCTTGAGTTTTTTCTACCATTTGTGAACATGCATTACACCAATCTTTCAGGTTCCGATCCCTTTTATAAGTAACCAAAGGTTGTGTGCCTAAACTTTTTGTTAGATTTACGTCAGCTGTGATGAATGTCCAATTTTTGTGCATAAGCTGAATAATATCTGCAGAATCCTTGGTATATGTTGTTATAAAACCTATATTGCCATACTTGTTTGTGTTCAGTTGTTCCTTTATTTGTACTGCATTTGAGGATGATTCCACTGACTGTAGGTGTGGGTTAACTATACTACCTTTTGTTAATAAAGGCTAATAAAACCCTGTATTCCTTTTGTACACTACTTCAGTGATAATACTAGCCACAAATTGTTTGGGATAATCCCTATTTAAAAACATATCATCAATATATTGACATTCATCCATAAAATCATCTATGTCAGTGACCATTCAAGCTGCAACGGACCATTTGCCCCTTTATAACTGCTTTTTTCACATGTTTGGGATGATTGCTGGTAAAGTGTAAAAACTTATTAGAATAAGTGTTTTTCCTATATATGCCAGCTTTTAGATAACATTGTATTGTATCTTTGGCTAACAAAACATCTACATATGATATCTTGTCATGTCCCACTTCATGTGTGAATTTCAAAAAAATCAGTGCAATTGTTTATAAATTGCATAAACTCATCAATAACATTTATGGGACCACTCCATATGACAAAAAGATCATCCAAGAAATGGCAATACATTTGTACATATTGCATATATTGTGACTGAAATAGATATTTATCTTCCCACACGGCCATCACTACATTAGCATATAATGTGCCTACTGGGGAGCCCATTGCTACCCCTTTAATTTGTTTGAAGTAATGACCGTCATGGTATAGGTAATTATTGGTTAATACCAATTGCAAAAGATGTGATAAGGTATTGATGTCATCTTGGGCTATAACCGTTTTTTCTGTAAAAAATTCAGTGAACCATTCCAAGCCTATATCTTGAGGTATACATGTAAAATGATCTTTAACGTCCACTGTAATAAATGTAATATCTTGAATATTGGAAATTTTCAACATGTTAACCTTTGAAAGGAAATCCCAGGAATCACGACAAATATATTGTAAATCAAACACTTTTTCCTTCAATTGCATGTCTATATACTTTGCCATGAAATATGTTTTGGAACCTCCAGCATCCACAATTGGACGCAAAGGTGGATTTTCTAAATCCTTGTGAATTTAGGGAGCTCCAAAAATAATTGGTATTCTGGGATTTTGTACATGCATATATGCATGGGCCTCTCTAGTTATTTACCTTTGCAAAAGCATGTCCTCCAGATAATAAATTCTAGCATTGGAAATGTTGATTTCATTAATAGAAGCTTCAATATATGCATCTTCATACAATATTTGCAAAATAAGCTGATTATAGTCCATTGCATTCATTACTACCAGCCCACCCCCTTTATCAGGCTGCATGATTCGTAAATCACCTCTTCGTTTTAAATCATTTAATATATTTTGTTGTTGCTTAGTGATGTCACTTTCATAATATGTTGCTTTTTGTTGCAATTGAGTCTCCAACTTTGACAGTATGTGTTCTGTAGGTGAGATGATTACCCATCTAGTGACGTAAAGGTTAATCCCTAGCTGGGAGAGTTTCTCACTGATACGTGTGTGGCAGATTGTGTCAAAAGCCTTGACCAGTTCAAGATAGGCAGTATGTACTGTCTTACGTTCATCCAGGGCTTTGGTGACTTTCTTGAAGAAGTCCACTATGTTTAATAGGGTCCCTATTAAGTCAGCAAATGCACTAAATTGTGAACTCTGCTTAAAATTGAACCTTCTTACTCGAAATGGCAAAATTGTGAAAGCACGGAACAGCAATTTTTTTCCTAGGGAAAAAAAAAATCACTGGGCTGTTTTTGGGAATTTGCCATTTCCTTCACTGTGGTGCGATCTCGGAGCTGGCATATTTAAGTAGGGTGGGTGTGGGGGGCACAGCCACCCACTTTATATTGTGTTTTTTTAATGGATCAGCGATTTTTTCCCTGGGGGAAAAAAAAATCGCTGATCTGTTTGTTCGACATTTTGTTTTTTCGGTGTTAGTGGGTCAATTATATAGCATTTGCAATTTAGTGCATTTGCTTATATAATACAGACCCATTTAATACACATGAGCTACCCTTAAAGAAGCCAAATTAGATTTGGTCTAGAGTTTGAAGGTCACCTATGTCCTTATTGATAAGGTCCATGATAATTCTTTCTATGTCCTTGCAGGTGAGACTTGTTGTTAGACTGGGTCTATAGTTTCCAAGGTCAGTCAATGGCCCCCACCTTTGTACAAGGGGATTACTGTTGCTGTTCTCCATTTCAATGGAACAAAGCCAGTTCTCAGGCTATGGTTAAGGAGAATGCTAAGCGGGTCTGCTAGGTCCTGTTTTAGATTGCTTAGTAAACAACCTGGAATGTTATCAGGTCCCAATGAGGCTGTGTTTTTATTCTTGGAAAGCACAGATATTACCTGATCTGTAGAGATGCTAGGCAGGGGACTGGTGTCAGGTATGCTTTGGTGTATGACCAGTGGGGCCAGGGGGGTAATGTTTGCATGAAATCTGTCAGCAAGCTGGTTGGCAGTTTCCTCCGGCACAGTATGATTGTTACCATCTACTAGCAGTTCAACACATAGCTGGACATTCCCTTTAAATTTCTGATGTAGTTAAAGTGCCTTATGATTATTCATAGACAAGGATGCTATTTTAGCTTTGTAATTAGCTTTAGAAGATTTTACAAGATTTCTGATTTGCTTGTTCAAGCTGTGGAGGGAGTTCTTCCTCTGCTAAATCAGTTGCCTCTTATTCTTAAACATCAGTTTCTTCCTCTTGTTGTTTAATTTGTTTATACTTGAGGTCCACCATAAGTCCGCAGTGGTGGTGCTGCGGTAGCATTGTTGCCTCACAGTAAGACGTTGTCCTGTTCGATTCTCAGCTAAAGCGTCTTTTGTGTGGAGACATGCGTGAATGGGCATACCTTCGTTGAAGGTTGTGAATCAGGGCTGGCAACTCAGCACATAAAAATCTACTGCCGATCATTAGCGGACCGGAGTTCCGCTGTGGCGACCCCTAACCAGGAAAAGCCGAAAGACACAACATACTTGAGGTCCACCAGGGTGGCTTGTTTTTTTCAGCAGGACCTATGTTTGATCCAGTCAGGTATAGCTGGGTCTATGCAGTTGCTTCAGTGTTTATACAGAACATCTCAGTGCACCTCTACATATGAGTCATTGCTGTCTGTGAATATGGGGCATATAAAAACTTTTTATACTATTGCTTAGTAGTCTGCAGTTTGCTTTGGAAAAGTTTTAGTTTTTTTTAGCTCTTGCGGGGAGTACCAGGCCCCATAGTTACTTCAAACGAGATGGTTTTATGGTCTGACCTTACCATGGAAGGCATCACACAGGGGGGGGAATGCAGTGACTCCCCATGTTGGCGAGTACTGTATCAAGGACATTTGAGCTCATTGTGGGGGTACAGACTATCTGTTTCAAAGCATTTAAAATAGCAAAGTCCAGAAACCTCTTTGTTGTAGGAGTGAATGGTTGTCAATGTACATGAGGCAATTACCACATTGCCTCAGTATTCCCACGTCAATCAGGCTGGCTAGAAAAATTATGGGAAACTGCCTATCCATTATAGCAGGTTTTTACTGTATGTGATAATGGGGAAGGGAGTGGGCTAGTTTGACCAGTTTTTTCACTAGGACTAATAAGGGTCATTCAATTGATGGCTGTGGATAATAGGTGTTGCAATGCTGTTCAGTGAGCAACTGAGTTGCCCACAGTGCAGTAGAGAAGCTTGAGAGGGTCCCACTGACAGATGTCTTGGAGATGACATCCAAAAATGATGATATGATTGAAGAAATAGGATACATCACATCTTTATTTTCGGAAAGAGGGTACACAGCTGAATTGATGGATGATATATCTAGATACATATTGGAACTAAGGGACAGCAGATACATACCATTACTAGGAATGGACACTTTCCCTTTAGGACAAGACAAAACAGACAATAATTTGACATCAAGGGCTATTAACAACTATAATAAGGCTTACATTGTTGAATTTGGACCATTTACTAACATAATTAAGGACATTATAACAAAAAATTGGCATATATTAACATCTGAACAGGAAGTATTGGAGAAAGTGGGTAGCAAACCAATATTTGTTAATAGGATGGGAAAGAACTTAAAGCACTTATTAGAATTGCCCAAACAAGGTAGGAATGAATTGAACACACACACCAGCAAATGTGGGGCATGCAAACAGTGCAGTTATATTAATGAAAACAGTTCCATTAAACTATTGAATGCAAACAGCACTTTGATTTACACAGTTAAAGGGAATTGTCAAACCAAGATGTTGGTATACATTGCTACATGCACAGTCTGTCCTGCATTTTACATCGGGAAGACTGAGAGGCATTTCAAACAAAGGATTTATTCTCACAACTACTGTATAAGAAGGCGAGATAATAAAAACGCCTTAGCTCGACATATCATTGACCATGGTACAGAACATACCTTCAAATTTTCTATTATTGAGATTATAAAGAACAACCCTAGAGGGGGAAACATTAAAAATTATCTTGCTTACAGGGAACTGTACTGGCAGGTGTATACAGATGCTACTTTCCCACCTGCCATAAATGATTACATGTCTATAAAAGCACTATTGATGTTAAATGAAAGAAACTAATTTATACATTACATACTAGGTATGCTATAAATATATCAAGCAGCCCCATTTTTTACATTTGAAAAAAAGTTTTATCAACTGGAATAAGATGGTGTAACATGTATATTATGTGACTTAGAGTTTGAACAGTTTCTAATATTTCTTCCATCTAAAATACATTTTCCATATATTTTTTACAAATATATTTATTTAAATACTTATATAAACTATATACATCAGTATCTACAAGGATACAATTTTACTTGTCAATAATTATTAGTTTTAACGTATTAGAATACATATGGATTTAAGATGTTCTTATTACTTTAATTTTTGAATTTACAAAAAGTGCTTTTTGGCGCCAATTTTAACTATATATGTAAATGAATGATCTGATTGAATTGTTCTGAGGAAGCTCGCCTTGGTTTGCGGGTGAAAGCGCTAAACTAACAACTTTGTTCTACAATAAATTTGGTTGTTTTTACATCCCGGTGGATTTATTTTGCTGACGCTACTTGTTACTTTGACATTTGTTGCTGAGTGGAAGGAACTGTTTGTGGTGGTGTTCCTTTTTTCGTGTTTCTGAAGTTGACCCAAACAGCTCACTGTGTTGTTTTCTGAGTTGTTTATGGATTCCACCAACAACTCGTCAGCGGACTCTGCACTTAATCAGGGTTCGGAGATGGACCAACTGAAGGCAGAGGTTTCCGCTTTACGTCAAGAGGTTACTAAACTAGCGGAACTTTTCAGCAAGATCCCCGGCTTGATTGACTCCCGAGTCAGTGTACTGACTACCGAAAACGACAGGACTGCCTTAATTAATGCCGTTAACACTAACGGCAATGTTGCTCAGTCTGGTGAGAATCTCACTACTAACAGGATACCTGAGACATCGTCCCCTGGAATACCTAATGGACAAAATGCAGTTTTTGCACAGGAACACGCCATTGATTTACCTTGTCTTTCGGCTTCTAATTTCAACAACAAAACGGCTGGGACTGACTTTACGTTTGACTTTTCATTTGGAAACTTGTCAGAGGAAATTAAAAGAGTGGGCACGAGACCTAAAAACACCCAACCTGTTAGGACTTATGCTAACATTACTAGCAACAATAAAAAGGACAAAGGTACTGTAGCTTACAATAATAAGGACCGGAAACAAAATATTTTACAGGAGTTTCTAGGTCATGACTGTAACTTTGATAATGTTAAAAGTGACAGTTGTTTTAGATATAAAGGCACTTTGAAAGATTCTATTTACCTGTTTGGTAAAAAACTTAACATTGTCAATGGTTTAAAATTAGACAATGCTTATTTAAACTTTTGTATATCTATTAACATTGTACCTATGGGGCTGCGTTTTTATAAATTACCATTGGGAATAGACATAGACAATGATGTTAAAATGGACTTCAACTCTCTATTTGACAATTTTGGGTTTGAATACATGAGACTGTTAATCAAATACAATGATATGAAGTTGTGTAAAGTATTAACTGAGGTAGAGAAGTTATACAACATTATAATTCAAGATTTAGCTTTCCCACAATGGGAAAATTTATTTTACAAACAATTTGACAGTGCAGACTTTAGGGCAAAGAAGGCCCACGAACGTAAACAGAAAAAGTTGGAAAGAGATAGGGAACAGTATACTAAGCACACCAACTATAGGTGGAACAGCATACACCAAGGTGATGAATACACTACAGAATATGACACGATAGACAAAAATAGAGAATTTGAAACTGAACAGTTTTTTCCCAAACAAGGGGGGAGTCACTTTGGGAAGTGGAAAAAAGGGGGGAAATGGAAAAAGAAGTAATAACATCTGATGACCAACACCCCCACAATTCTACTAGTGAACTAGTGAGTAATGAGAAATCTGAAATTATTGTTACAAACAACATAATATGTACATTTAACAAATTTAAAATATACAACTATAGTAGTTTGAAATTGGATAAATCACACTTCAGTTTACTATCTAAGGGATTTAAATTCATCCCTACCCCCAAATATAATATGGTAAATAACATATTAGAGTTCAAGAAATATGTTAGAAAACTGAATCTATCCATGATGTTTGGTAATAATGAAAAACAACTAACGACCGGTATATGCTGTTTGAAAAAGAAAAGTACTTTCATACCAACAAGTAACTCTAGCATTCAAAAGTTTGACAACAAAGTTACTAGGGACTTATATGCTGTCAGTCACACCTCTAAGAGACAAATAACAAAATCTAATTTAACCAAGAAGGAGCTGTTAACTCTATCTGAATTGCAGAACAACAGCAACATTAGAGTCATGAAGCCGGATAAGGGGGGTGGCATAGTCATTTACAATGCTAATACATACAGTGAAACTATACATAAAATTCTTCACGAATCAGGCAACTACACACCTATCTCACAAAATGAGATTAACATAGCCTATAGAAGAATAGATATGTATTTAGAAGAATATTTCTTAGATCAGAGAATTTCTGAAGATATATATCAGTATATGTCAGTGGACCATCCCACTTTGGCCACTATTGTGGGCATACCAAAGGTCCACAAGGACTATGCAAACCCCCCTTTCCGACCAATTATCTCCGGAAGTAAATCAAAGACCTTCCCCATCGGAAAGGTAATAGACAATATGTTGAAACCCCTATTTGAGAATGTCAAACACATGGTAAAAGACTCATGGGATTTTTTAAAAAATTATCCTGTTTTAAAGTACAACAGCAATATTATCTTTAGCAGTATAGACGTCATTGATTTGTTTAGTAGCATACCAATTGATGAAGGACTGGAATCTTTTACCAACTGTTTGAGGAGGCACACAAATCTACCGTGGGACACCATCACTCTCTTAGTTGATTTGATGTCCATAGTGCTGCAAAATAACTTCATTTATTTTGAGGGAGCATTGTACAAGCAGACCAGGGGAGTGGCTATGGGTGCCGCCTGTGCGCCCATATTCGCTAACCTGGTCATGCTTGAATGGGAGGACACCAAAGTATTCTGTAGCACTTTATTCAATTCTATTAGGTATTACTCAAGATTCTTGGACGACGTCTATATTATGTGGGAAGGTGAAGAAAAATCATATTGTGACTTTATAGCTTATATAAACTCTAGCAGTGAATATTTGAAATTCACTGAAGTTCATAACAAACAAGGGGTTCCTTATTTAGATACACTGGTTACTGTCAATGAAGGACATATTAAGTCTAATATTTACAGAAAAAATACTTTTTCTAACTCATATATAGATTTTCATAGTTACCATCCTAGAAAGATGAAGTCCAACATATACAAGGGTCAATGCATCAGAGCGATGCGTATGACATCCAAAAATGAAGATATGATTGAAGAAATAGGATACATCACATCTTTATTTTTGGAAAGAGGGTACACAGCAGAATTGATGGATGATATATCTAGATACATATTGGAACTAAGGGACAGCAGATACATACCATTACTAGGAATGGACACTTTCCCTTTAGGACAAGACAAAACAGACAATAATTTGACATCAAGGGCTATTAATAACTATAATAAGGCTTACATTGTTGAATTTGGACCATTTACTAACATAATTAAGGACATTATAACAAAAAATTGGCATATATTAACATCTGAACAGGAAGTATTGGAGAAAGTGGGTAGTAAACCAATATTTGTTAATAGGATGGGAAAGAACTTAAAGCACTTATTAGAATTGCCCAAACAAGGTAGGAATGAATTGAACACACACACCAGCAAATGTGGGGCATGCAAACAGTGCAGTTATATTAATGAAAACAGTTCCATTAAACTATTGAATGCAAACAGCACTTTGATTTACACAGTTAAAGGGAATTGTCAAACTAAGATGTTGGTATATATTGCTACATGCACAGTCTGTCCTGCATTTTACATCGGGAAGACTGAGAGGCATTTTAAACAAAGGATTTATTCTCACAACTACTGTATAAGAAGGCGAGATAATAAAAACGCCTTAGCTCGACATATCATTGACCATGGTACAGAACATACCTTCAAATTTTCTATTATTGAGACTATAAAGAACAACCCTAGAGGGGGAAACATTAAAAATTATCTTGCTTATAGGGAACTGTATTGGCAGGTGTATACAGATGCTACTTTCCCACCTGCCACAAATGATTACATGTCTATAAAAGCACTATTGATGTTAAATGAAAGAAATTAATTTATATATTATATATTAGGTATGCTATAAATATATTAAGCAGCCCCATTTTTTTACATTTGAAAAAAAGTTTTATCAACTGGAATAAGATGGTGGAACATGTATATTATGTGACTTAGAGTTTGAACAGTTTCCAATAGTTCTTCTATCTAAAACACATTTTCTATATATTTTTTATAAACATATTCATTTAAATACTTATATAAATTATATACAACAGTATCTACAAGGATACAATTTTACTTGTCAATAATTATTAGTTTTAACGTATTAGAATACATATGGATTTAAGATGTTCTTATTACTTTAATTTTTGAATTTACAAAAAGTGCTTTTTGGCGCCAAATTTAACTATATATGCATATGAAAGATCTGATTGAATTGTTCTGAGGAAGCTCGCCTTGGTCTGCGGGTGAAAGCGCTAAACTAACTACTTTGTTCAACAATAAATTTGGTTGTTTTTACATCCCGGTGGATTTATTTTGCTGACGCTACTTGTTACTTTGACATCTGTTGCTGAGTGGAAGGAACTGTTTGTGGTGGTGTTCCTTTTTTCGTGTTTCTGAGTTGACCCAAACAGCTCACTGTGTTGTTTTCTGAGTTCTCAGGCTATGGTTAAGGAGAATGCTAAGCGGGTCTGCTAGGTCCTGTTTTAGATTGCTTAGTAAACAACCTGGAATGTTATCAGGTCCCAATGAGGCTGTGTTTTTATTCTTGGAAAGCACAGATATTACCTGATCTGTAGAGATGCTAGGCAGGGGACTGGTGTCAGGTATGCTTTGGTGTATGACCAGTGGGGCCAGGGGGGTAATGTTTGCATGAAATCTGTCAGCAAGCTGGTTGGCAGTTTCCTCCGGCACAGTATGATTGTTACCATCTACTAGCAGTTCAACACATAGCTGGACATTCCCTTTAAATTTCTGATGTAGTTAAAGTGCCTTATGATTATTCACAGACAAGGATGCTATTTTAGCTTTGTAATTAGCTTTAGAAGATTTTACAAGATTTCTGATTTGCTTGTTCAAGCTGTGGAGGAAGTTCTTCCTCTGCTAAATCAGTTGCCTCTTATTCTTAAACATCAGTTTCTTCCTCTTGTTGTTTAATTTGTTTATACTTGAGGTCCACCATAAGTCCGCAGTGGTAGTGCTGCGGTAGCATTGTTGCCTCACAGTAAGACGTTGTCCTGTTCGATTCTCAGCTAAAGCGTCTTTTGTGTGGAGACATGCGTGAATGGGCGTACCTTCGTTGAAGGTTGTGAATCAGGGCTGGCAACTCAGCACATAAAAATCTACTGCCGATCATTAGCGGACCGGAGTTCCACTGTGGCGACCCCTAACTGGGAAAAGCCGAAAGACACAACATACTTGAGGTCCACCAGGGTGGCTTGTTTTTTTCAGCAGGACCTATTTTTGATCCAGTCAGGTATAGCTGGGTCTATGCAGTTGCTTCAGTGTTTATACAGAACATCTCAGTGCACCTCTACATATGAGTCATTGCTGTCTGTGAATATAGGGCATATAAAAACTTTTTATACTATTGCTTAGTAGTCTGCAGTTTGCTTTGGAAAAGTTTTAGTTTTTTTTAGCTCTTGCGGGGAGTACCAGGCCCCATAGTTACTTCAAACGAGATGGTTTTATGGTCTGACCTTACCATGGAAGGCATCACACAGGGGGGAATGCAGTGACTCCCCATGTTGGCGAGCACTGTATCAAGGACATTTGAGCTCATTGTGGGGGTACAGACTATCTGTTTCAAAGCATTTAAAATGGCAAAGTCCAGAAACCTCTGTGTTGTAGGAGTGAATGGTTGTCAATGTACATGAGACAATTACCACATTGCCTCAGTATTCCCACGTCAATCAGGCTGGCTAGAAAAATTATGGGAAACTGCCTATCCATTATAGCAGGTTTTTACTGTATGTGATAATGGGGAAGGGAGTGGGCTAGTTTGACCAGTTTTTTCACTAGGACTAATAAGGGTCATTCAACTGATGGCTGTGGATAATAGGTGTTGCAGTGCTGTTCAGTGAGCAACTGAGTTGCCCACAGTGCAGTAGAGAAGCTTGAGAGGGTCCCACTGACAGATGTTTTGGAGAAAAATTGTGCTTCAAGGCATTTATGTCTATACAGAGCACTGCTAACCCTAGTTGTGCGGGCTTTAAATACAGGAGGAATTAAATACATTTAAGCGAATCTACCAATAGGAAAGCACACAATGAACCTTTCTTCAGCAATCCCCAGCTCAGAAAAGGGTGGATCCACACACTTCTGCCACAAGGGTGCAGGAGAGCCCTTCTTAATGTAAGATGGCTGTTTTAGTGCTCAAGTGTATCAATAACAGGCTAGGTCTGAATCTAGCCTATGCTGCCTAGTTATCAGTGCAGTGCAAATCAAGTGCAGAGAATGAAGCAGTCAAACAGTAAAACAGCAAAAAAAAGACCGAAAATAATGCAGTGGTCTGACAAAATACAGTTTAAAAAGTGCAGATAGATCACAAAATATACTTATTTTCTTGTTTTTTTTTTTCCTTGGAAGTCTTACATTAAAGCAGAAACACCTAGACCTCTAGCAAAGGAATCCAAATGTAGAGCAGCTCCAGTTAACTGAGCTGCACACAGTACAATGCACAACTTCTTCCTCAGTTACATACTGCGGGTATGCCTCAACATGTGTTCCCAAACCACTTTTTCTGTTTTATCCTATTTCCTCCTCTCCCACCCACAGGCAGATGCTACAGTGATATGCCAGTGTTCGGGGTTCCAGGCTAGTGTACATTATGTCTGCCTCAGTATGACTGATATGTACCCCAGATATCATTATTCTTTCTGAGGTACTTTACTATGCATGACTCCTTCCTTAAGTCAGTAAAGCTGCAAGTCTACAAAATCTTTACTGAAATTCTTCTGTTACAGAATTGTATTTTAATGAGTAGTGCTGTGCAAAATGGCAACATGCTAACAAAAGCCAATAACATTGCAGTTATTCTAACAGAGCAGCTCCTGAATTACTGAAATAGAGCATTGCACTACCCAAACATGCCAGCATTAGCCATGCATGTCATGATGACCATGAAGCATGTCACCAGAATGGTCATGCATACAGCATGTGTACACTATAAAATCACAGCTCAGCACTAGATGCGTGCAGTGGCTCTATTTTGTGTGACCTATGATCCACAAATATGCATGCAGGCACACAGGTCTACCACTTTGCTCATTTGGCAGACCTGAGTGGGTGGCCATAGCTACTTCAGACACTGAGGAATACAGGGCTTTAGCATGATGTGCCAAGGATAAAAAGATTGTCTTATTTTTCCTACATGGGATAGTTTTGATGGTCCCTTGTGTAAGGGGACATCTGGCATGTAATTCATTGAATGGTGAGCGATGCCACTCACATGACTCATTCTGGTAAGTAGTGTCATCATGACTTCCTTTTTATTAGTCAAAGATTAGAGGGGAGCCAGACAGGTACTTAAGCATTTTCTGTACTGCTCTCCTTTTCTAGCTTACCCGTTTTATCTGTATACGTAGGAGTGACTACTTTGTTTTCCAGCAGCAGAGAAGCAAGAGCTTAACACAACAGAATGTTGTAGAAGGCAGAAGCCATTATTCCAGCATTGGATTGTGTGTGATGTCTGTGCAGCATATATGTATAGTCAGTTTCTCCCACTGTGTCATCCTTCTGCAGGTCCAGTTGTGGAAGAGGAGGAGATGAGGCCACTCACACACTTTAGTCTCTAACAGTTGAAGTCTTTTGGCCTGGATCAACAGAGACCACCATTGCTGCCTCCACACATCTCAACCTCTTAGATCAAGAAGTTTGGACAAAGCCTTGAATAAAAATGGGACAAAGGCCCAAAAACAGGGGCAATTTTTAAATATGGCTCTTAAAAATTTAGAAAGGTGATAGAATAACAGGCTTTGCATTAGCATGAATTAATTTTCTGAAGGGTATGAATTCTGAAACTCAAATCTCATTATTTTCTAATGTCAGTCTTTAATGATTTGCAACTAATTTGTCAGAAAACCAATTTTATGAAAAACACACCAAAAATATGAGGCAAAAATCTGGGCATTTGAGAGGTATGGCTACCTCTCAACATGGGGACTAAGGTTCTTTTGGTGACCTGGAATGGTCACTGGAACCCTCCCTAGCTGCTTCAGATGAAGGCTTCTTTTCTGTAAGTGGTCCAGGAGCAGGTCATCCCTGGTATGCCCCTGTCAATTGCAAAGGGTATCATCTGCAGATGTGCAGAAGCAGCACGATGTCTGCCCTGACAATGTGGAGTGGGGCTCCAACCATTGTGTCGCAGCATATAACACTGACCACCCAGGTGAGTAATGCCTAGAGGTGTTATCCTGTAGGCCTACTTGACACTCAGTCATGCCAGTGCCCTATCCTACCTAATACATATACTAGTGTTCCCTCACTTTGTGTGTCATGCTGCATTTCCTGTTCATTGTCCAACCCTCTCCAACATTACTTAACCACTGTCTACATGTCGACCATCCAACATCTTCCCAACTCTGAGTGTCTGCCACCCCTATCTATCTATCTGAATCTGTGCTTTACATTCATCTGGACATCTGTCTACCCCTGTTACCTCCCTTCTCCATCTGACCCATCTGCAGCCTTCTTTCACTTCCTCAACATGCATCTTTCTTACATTATGGCTACCCTTGAGTATTTTCTATTCTTATCGCTGTTCTCCCTTTCCCTATCCACCCCACTTCCTATTTATATGCTGAATAAAGCTGGCACATTGCTGTGCATGCCCACAGCGGACTATTCAGTGGCCACTATGTTGCCATTATTGTGCTAGATGAGCATAAGCTATACCTATGTACTGACATACTGCATGCAAGAACATGCAATGGCTCACCTGTGCTAGTCTGCCTTTGTTGTGACATCTGCAATGTCAGTTATGACGTACTGTAGTACTGTACCAGACACAGAGTAGCCTCACACTGCTTCCAACATTTGCATTATACCTCTCCTTAATGATGTATTTCTTTGTTCAGACTGCCAGTGACAATCCGGGCCTAATGCATGTCTGATTAGCTTTGTGGCTCTTTGCACAATGTTCGTCATGAAAATTAGTGCTGTGCACATCTGTATAAATTATAGCCAGGGTCTTGGAATACAAACATCTATCTTCACAGTTTCTGCACCTAAGACCTGGAACACTGCATGTTAAAAGAACCACGGATCACAAAGGCAATGCTCCAAGTGCATAGCAGCAGGAATGTAAGGCAGACTTCATACATACAAATAATGCATTTGAGATGATGAGTAAGCTTATCAGTACAGTAGAGTTTTATATTAGCACATAGAAATTCATGTATTTTATTTATTTTTTCTAAAAGTTTTAAGTAGCATTCTACAAACTTGATGCTGTATATATGATGTTGTGTGTTTGGTAATGTTTCTTGCGGACATTAAGTAAATATTTCTACCGTGTACAGTTTAATTTTTGTATGCCATTAATCCCAGTTCATAGCTGAAAAAGATTTAGTGCAACTTTAATAATAGAAGCAAATAACTGAAGCCACATTACTTATGTTAAACATCTATATCTATTGGTTTCACGGTGTTGTCCTTATACTGTCCTCTTCTTGCTTAGTTTTTTATATTGTCTATTTTTATTCATATGTGTTTTTTAAACAAAAAAAAGTCTTTAACCTTTAAAATTAACTGTCACCATTACACATAACTATGAGATGTGAGAGGTGTCCAACTATATATGGCATGGTGTGAAATGCTATCTGATCAGTCTAGCTATGATTTGTTAATGAGGTTAGGGGATTAGTCACAAAACCTTTCCACCCCTTCATGGTTGGCTTAAAGGAGTACAACAGGTTTCTCTAATGTATTCCTCAACTTCACAGCCCTTTTCCTCCCTATTTACATTGTCCTCTGTAAAGCAACAACAATAAAGCATTTACAATTTTTATAATTCCCCTTACTTCTGTAACAGAAGCCTACCTTCTCATACTGTGATGGTTTCACTTACAAAATGATTCTCTCACGTTTGAATAAAGCTTGCTGTAGTCGCCCAATTACTGACATCATCGAGGCCAGGCAGTGCAGGTACTTTTCTTTTTTTTTTAATCAGTTCCCTCCCCGAAAGTGACATCACCACAGCCATCATCTGAATCTAACTAAAATAATAAGACCCACCCATTCTGTGATGTCATGGCTCCCTTGTCCTTCCCCCAGCCTGAGTGCTGTTCATTTTATTCAGTAGTAGTGTAGTAACACCGATGTTTGGAAACACAGAAATTTGGTATGCATACTTGTACATTCTGCACGGCAAATGATGCTTAGGTAGTGTATCACTTGCATACTTCTCTGTTGTATTTGCACCAGAGACTGCTAGCGTGCAGTGTGGGAACAGAAAGATTAAAACATTACCCTGGTATCAGAGGTGGCAGTGCAACATATTCATAGTGGTTTGACATGAGAGTAGCTCTAAGCAAGCACCATGTGAAACCTGAACAAGCACCTAGAATTATTCAGTGCAGCTTCCACACATTAAGTCTGAAAATGAATTCACATACTCACATGAACAGGAGTAGCTGCATATTGATGGCTAAAGGTGTATGGGCATGTCGGGTGGTTACTATACTGCAAAACTGGTATGTAATGGTGGAGATATTTGGAAGGCATGAGCAAACACACCAGTATATTAAAGCCATAGCACCAATTGAACTGGAGGCTGGCAAATAGATTTAGTAAGGGATTTTGTCCATGCACAAATATTTCAACAGTGATTCTTTGCAGTGGCATCCATTATCTGATTCAAGGTAAGTTAACCTTGATGTCCTTTATTTAAAAAAAATCAATAAAACTTTACTTTGTTATAAGTGACTTCTGGACACAAGAAAAAGGAAGGGGAAAATATAGCAATGTGGTTTGTATGTATAAAGACAAATCCAGGGACACTGCAAAAGGTTTTTTTTTTGCAACCCAACCAGTGAAGTAAAAACATATGAAGGCAAACATTGCATACCAACACACTGTGCACATGTAAATCTCAATTTTTAATAAGGTGGAAGCATGAAGTGATACCTTAACACTAATTAATAAAGATCTAAACTGGTTAATAGTATAAATGTTTTATTCTTTAGCTCCTTGGTGCAAGACCTCACTGGATGTGATTGCAGTCAAGTAAGGCCATGGCTATAGTGCAGCAAAAAAATGTCCCCTCTAACAAAGGAAATGCTAGAGCAAAGATTAAATTACATGAGTCAAGCACCCTGCTGAGATCTGCGAATCAATGGAATTACCAGGTCAAATTACCCTCAGGATTTTGACAGCTAGGGAAGCTAAGTGTTATGGGGGAGGGGAGAAGTAAATGGATTGGAATTCATTGTCTCACAAATTAGTGCCATTTAAAGGAGTACCGCACCCACAGACTCAAAGAGCATGTTTAAAACATCATGGCATGATGTTTCCTACACTTTAACAGCACTCTGGGATTATTTACAGGATTTTAAATATTTTTATATGTAATTCCAGACTCTGACCACCTGGAGGCTGGCATATTGACGTGGTTTGGATAAATCAGGTTGCCATCCAGTATCCCACAACTCATTGTTTGGCTCAAAAATGTTACATCATGCAGGCCTCCGTTTGCCTAAAGTTCCTGTCATTTCATAGATGTTGCATGCGTACAAAGTACTGAGTAAAATAGAACAGTGTAAGTAGCATTCCCTGCTGCTGAATGACTACTTAAAACAGAAACAGTGCAAATGCCACAGAACACACTCAAAGTGCTGTTTACTGCTGCCTTTTTTTCTAATTTAGTTTAAATGGCACTAATTTGTGAGACAATGAATTCCAGTCCATTTACTTCTCCCCTCCCCCATAACACTTAGCTTCCCTAGCTATCAAAGTCCTGAGGGTAATTTGACCTGGTAATTCCACTGATTTGCAGATCTCAGCAGGGTGCTTGACTCATGTAATTTAATCTTTGCTCTAGCATTTCCTTTGTTAGAGGGGACATTTTTTTGCTGCACTATAGCCATGGTCTTACTTGACTGCAATCACATCCAGTAAGGTCTTGCACCAAAGAGCTAAAGAATAAAGCATTTATACTATTAACCAGTTTAGATCTTTATTAATTAGTGTTAAGGTATCACTTCATGCTTCCACCTTGTTAAAAATTGAGATTTACATGTGCAAAGTGTGTTGGTATGCAGTGTTTGCCTTCATATGTTTTTACTTCACTGGTTGGTTTGCAAACAAAAAACCTTTTGCAGTGTCCCTGGATTTGTCTTTATACATACAAACCACATTGCTATATTTTCCCCTTCCTTTTTCTTGTGTCCAGAAGTCACTTATAACAAAGTAAATTTTTATTGATTTTTTTTAAATAAAGGACATCAAGGTTAACTTACCTTGAATCAGATAATGGATGCCACTGCAAAGAATCACTGTTGAAATATTTGTGCATGGACAAAATCCCTTACTAAATCTATTTGCCAGCCTCCAGTTCAATTGGTGCTATGGCTTTAATATACTGGTGTGTTTGCTCATGCCTTCCAAATATCTCCACCATTACATACCAGTTTTGCAGTATAGTAACCACCCGACATGCCCATACACCTTTAGCCATCAATATGCAGCTACTCCTGTTCATGTGAGTATGTGAATTCATTTTCAGACTTAATGTGTGGAAGCTGCACTGAATAATTCTAGGTGCTTGTTCAGGTTTCACATGGTGCTTGCTTAGATCTACTCTCATGTCAAACCACTATGAATATGTTGCACTGCCATCTTTGATACCAGGGTAATGTTTTAATCTTTCTGTTCCCGCACTGCACACTAGCAGTCTCTGGTGCAAATACAACAGAGAAGTATGCAAGTGATACACCACCTAAGCATCATTTGCCGTGCAGAATGTACAAGTATGCATACCAAATTTCTGTGTTTCCAAACATCGGCGTTACTACACTACTACTGAATAAAATGAACAGCACTCAGGCTGGGGGAAGGACAAGGGAGCCATGACATCACAGAATGGGTGGGTCTTATTATTTTAGTTAGATTCAAATGATGGCTGTGGTGATGTCACTTTGGGGGAGGGAACTGATTAAAAAAAAAAAAAAAAGTACCTGCACTGCCTGGCCTCGATGATGTCAGTAATTGGGCGACTACAGCAAGCTTTATTCAAATGTGAGAGAATCATTTTGTAAGTGAAACAATCACAGTATGAGAAGGTAGGCTTCTGTTACAGAAGTAAGGGGAATTATAAAAATTGTAAATGCTTTATTGTTGTTGCTTTACAGAGGACAATGTAAATAGGGAGGAAAAGGGCCGTGAAGTTGAAGAATACATTAGAGAAACCTGTTGTACTCCTTTAAAGGATACCATCTCAGTTTTAAGAAGTGTAAAGTCAGCTTTTGAGAAGTTTTTCACTGTAGTCTTTTGTGTTGGGGGTGGAGGTGGGATATGTGTATCCAGGGTGATTAGTTTGTGGTCAGATCTCACTAGTGAGGGGTATACTTCCGGTGTGGAGCACTTTGTCCCCATGTTTGTGATGATCAGGTCTAGTATATTATCTCCCCTTGTGGGAGAGGTGACTAGCTGTTCCATTGTATTTTAATTTATGAATTCCAGGAACCTTTGGGCTAGGGTGTTTGGGCTAGAATAATGCACCCAGTCTATGTTAGGGTAGTTGAAGTCTCCCAATATGATGGTGTTTGGTGAGACATTCATATCCTCCAATGTCTTCAGGAAGGCTGAATGGGGTTCCTGAGATTGGGAGGGTGGTCTGTAACATGCTACCTGTTGTATTGCCTACGGTTAGTTGCACCTGGATGGTCTCTGATGCTTCATGTGTTGCCACTAACCTGGAGGTGTGGGTGTCATTGATGAATATGGACACCCCCCTCCCTTTTTGGTTTGGCCTGAGTTTTGGGGCCAAAAAGCATGATACGAGGTATAGCCTGGTAGTGCTGGGGTGCTCTCAGGAGCCTTGAACCAGGTTTCAGTTACTGCACAGACATCGATGTTCTCCATACTGAGGAGTGCTTCAAGAGCCTGCATCTTGAGATTTAGACTTCTGGTGTTGAGCAGCATTACCCTTAATTTTTTTCCATTTTTGTTTTCTAAGGAGGTGGGTTTGTCTTTTGAGCCTTGCCTAAAAAAGGCACTATGGGGGTGGCAAGAGCCTTAGCCAATATCCGGAAGCCCAGTGGTGACAGATGCAAGCTGTCCCTTGCAAAGCAGCGTGGCTTGTCCAGCATGCCATCCCAAGCAGACAGACATTGGATCCCCCTAGAATGACACCAGTAATTGAGCCAATTATTAAAGCTGATCATCTTGTCTTTGTATTGTGGCATCATTCTTGGTGAGGGCAAGATGCTGCTCAGGGTCAGGGTCATACCAGCCTGGGCTACATAATCAGAGAGCTCCTCTATGTCTCTTTTCATGTAGTCCAGGGAGGTACGTCTCAGGTCATTCATGCCGGCATGGACAATGACAGAGTCATATTTGTACTTGTTTTGGAGTGACCTGAGTGCGTGTGTTATGTGGCGGATCCTAGCTCCCGATAGGCAGCTCACCATTACCCTCTCCTTGTTCAGCCTGGTAAGTGGAACGTCAGTGTGTCTGACTATAGAGTCACCTATTACTAGTGTATCAGGCATGGTGTTTGGCCTTAAGGGCTGTGATTGTTTGACACACTGATTTATTGAAGTATGTGTTACATGTGTTATGTTTTGAGGTGGTGGATTTTTGGGTGTCTGCTTTGGGAGCCTCTGTTGTTTTGGTAAGTTTTTTGTTAGAGCCTCCGAGTATGTCTTTGTGTTATTATGTGTTTGGTTTGCAGTTGTGGTAGGTCTATGTGGGACTGGGTTTGCTGTGTGTGTGGTTACCTTCTCCTCCTGTCTGGTCTTGCCAGTCCTGAGTTGAGAGAGTTCAGCCTCCAGTTTGGCTATATAGTTGCATCTCTCACATGTATTTGTGTTTGTTGGGAGGAGGAGAGGGTTGTCTGTGTACAGGAGACAATTGTAGCATTGTCTCAAGATTCCCATATTAACCAGCTGAACCGAAGAGGATGCTAGTAATCTACCACTCAACATGCTAGAATATTATAAGGGAGTGTTGTGCCTTTAAGGGAAGTGGGTCTCACAGGGGTGGTAGGTGGATGTAGTGCTTACTTTAGTTTGAGAGTGCTTACTTAGAAGAGCGGTTTTGAGAACAAGTGCTAGGCTTATAATAAAGTGAGTAGACTGATTATTATAAGAGTAGAGCTTTCTTAAGGGAAAATCTGAAGAGCAGACTTGGAGGAGCCAGAAAAAGTTTAACCTTGTTTAACTGGCGCTGTGCTATGCGCACAATCGCGCAAACGCGGATTTTAAACAGGGAACTTCAAAAGAGCTAGAAATGGTCCAAAACAACCAATTACTACAAGCTCTTGTGCCGAGGTCACTCCTTTAGGGACAGATAGGCTGCTCAAGGCTCCCCACTCCCACTGGTGAGCAAAGAAACTTCCTTCTATCCAAGTAAGGCAATGGACAACACAGGAACTACAACACAGCCCAGAATACAGCAATGCCTGTATACTGGTCTAAACTAGTCGAGGAGAGGCGGGAAAACAAGGATTTGTTGTTTTTTTTTTTGTTTTGTTTTTGAGATAGAAAGCACACAGAAATGCAGGAAACAGTAATAAATCAGTTACACAGGCTAGCACACTTTAGTGGGCAGCCTCAACAGTTAAATTTAACAAACAACTTTCGACCAATTTTTGACTAAATGTAACTTTAAGTGCAGATAGCATATAATGCGACAAACAGCTAAAGAAACAGTTTAAGCTTGTTCAAAGTAAGCAAGAGAAGGTATTTTAGGTAAAAAACAGCAAAAAATACTTAAATCAGGAAAGTAGTCGCTTTTCTCAGTTCTCTGCTGCTAGGACCTCTCTGCAGGACCACGAGGATCTGTTTCTGAGTAGTATAGCCAGAATAAAAATGCTCAGAGGCAGATTTTAAACAGGGAACTTCAAAAGAGCTAGAAATGGTCCGAAACAACCAATTACTACAAGCTCTTGTGCTGAGGTCACTCCTTTAGGGACAGATAGGCTGCTCAAGGCTCCCCCTCCCACTGGTGAGCAAAGAAACTTTCTTCTATCCAAGTAAGGCAATGCACAACACAGGAACTGCACCACAGCCCAGAATACAGCAAAGCCTGTATACTGGTCTAAACTAGTCGAGGAGAGGCGAGAAAACAAGGATATTTTTTTTTGTTTTTGAGATAGAAAGCACACAGAAATGCAGGAAACAGTAATAAATCAGTTACACAGGCTAGCACACTTTAGTGTGCAGCCTCAACAGTTAAATTTAACAAACAAACAAACAACTTTCAACCAATTTTCGACTAAATGTAACTAAGTGCAGATAATATATAATGCAACAAACAGCTAAAAAAACAGTTTAAGCTTGTTCAAAGTAAGCAAGAGAAGGTATTTTAGGTAAAAAACAGCAAAAAATACTTAAATCAGGAAAGTAGTTGCTTTTCTCAGTTCTCTGCTGCTAGGACCACTCTGCAGGACCACGAGGAGCTGTTTCTGAGTAGTATAGCCAGAAAAAAATGCTCAGAGGCAGATTTTAAACAGGGAACTTCAAAAGAGCTAGAAATGGTCCAAAACAACCAATTACTACAAGCTCTTGTGCTGAGGTCACTCCTTTAGAGACAGATAGGCTGCTCAAGGCTCCCCACTCCCACTGGTGAGCAAAGAAACTTCCTTCTATCCAAGTAAGGCAATGGACAACACAGGAACTACACCACAGCCCAGAATACAGCAAAGTCTGTATACTGGTCTAAACTAGTCGAGGAGAGGCGGGAAAACAAGGATATTTTTTTGTTTTTTTTTGTTTTTGAGATAGAAAGCACACAGAAATGCAGGAAACAGTAATAAATCAGTTACACAGGCTGGCACACTTTAGTGGGCAGCCTCAACAGTTAAATTTAACAAACAAACAAACAACTTTCGACCAATTTTCGACTAAATGTAACTTTAAGTGCAGATAATATATAATGCAACAAACAGCTAAAAAAACAGTTTAAGCTTGTTCAAAGTAAGCAAGAGAAGGTATTTTAGGTAAAAAACAGCAAAAAATACTTAAATCAGGAAAGTAGTCACTTTTCTCAGTTCTCTGCTGCTAGGACCACTCTGCAGGACCATGAGGAACTGTTTCTGAGTAGTATAGCCCATAGCCCATATAACATAGCTGTTCTCACTACCCTCTTGTAGACCTTCTCTTTCACTCTTACAGGCACCCGTCTGTCACAAATCACTATTGACACTCTTCTCCACCCACTACATCCTGCCTGTCCTCTTTTTTTACCTCTCTTCCACACTCCCCATTACTCTGAACTGTTGATCTCAAGTATTTAAGAGCAACAACAACTTCTTAATAAAGGTTTAAGTTTTATTCCTGGGGGGTTTTGCAATGAATATTGCACTGTAACTGATGTCATGAGCTTCTGCCATAACCTGAATTTGAAATTGTTTTTTTGCAGATAGAGACTCTCAAAGAACTGATGAGTTTAGATTTATTAAGTCGGATTTTCAACCACCGATGAACAGACACGTTTCCATTTTCATGCAAGCTGTTCTTAGGGACCTACACTTTGAGCACAGGGAATATGATATACTAAGATCCAATCTTTCAACACAGGAAATTACCGCTCTTAATGAGCTATGAGAGAATCATAACATTGCCATCCTTCCAGCAGACAAGGGTGGTGCTGTGGTTGTGATGGATATGAGCTCATATCTGAGTGAGGGCCAATCACAACTTGCTGACACTAGATGTTATATGAATATGGCCTTTGTTCCTACTAATCATTTCAAACAGGAAATAGACTCGTTCCTCAATCTTGCCCTGGAGGAAGACATTTTAAGCAAAAATTGTGTATCTCAACTTACTGTCAAGGATCCCCAGAAGCAAATTTTGTATTTGCTTCCCAAAATACACAAATCTATCACAAATCCTCCAGGAAGACCAATTGTATCGGGCATTGGGTCCTTGACGGAGCCTTTATCTGCCTTTCTTACCCAATACCTAAAACCATTGTTGTGTCTTGTCAGGGCAGGACTGCAGGACATGACTCAATTTTTACAGATTATACAGGATTGTCAACTTGAGCCTGGATGGCTCATGTGTTCATTGGATTTTAAGGCATTATATACCAGTATTCCACACTGGGCTGGCTTACAGGCCCTACAATATTGGTTGGATAGGGCTGCTTTATATTCCCCTGGGTTTAATACCCTTCTTATCTGCATGATGGAACATGTCCTTAATAAGAATGTCTTTTATTTCCAAGGGCAATGCTATTGGCAACTGCAAGGTACGGCCATGGGAGCATCTTTTGCTCCCATTTATGCCGATCTTTTCATGGCATTCTTTGAGGAATGCATGATCTATGATCCATTACACAATATCTATCTAGTGGAAATAGACATTTGGCGCAGGTACTTGGATGATTGTTGGATGGTGTGGCGGGCAGATGCTAGGTATTTGCAGGAATTCATTGAATACCTTAATCAGAATGTTTGGGGGATTGAGTTTATGGTAACATATGATCTTCAAAGTATTAGTTTTTTGGATGTTACCATCACTAGAAACATAGATCATACATTGAACACAAGAACTTATCGTAAATACCCTCAATATAACACCTTGTTGCATGCATCTAGCATGCACCCACGCCACACCATCCGCAACATCCCTAAGTCTCAATTTATGCGCATTAAACACCTGAGCTCGACACAGGGTGATTTTGATAGGGATAGCTTGGATCTTTATCACAGGTTTGCCAATAGGGGATATAGACATCAAGATATTTTAAATGCATGGAGTTGGACTAATAACACTGAAAGAAAAACCTTGTTACAATATCAAACTCAAACTAGGGACTGTTCTGAGCCTACTATTCAGTTTGTTACCACCTTCGGCAGAAACTCTAATGCTATTAAGGGCATTATTAATAGACATTGGAATATCCTGATGGCCAATGAACATTTGAGGTTAATTTTGGATCAACACTGCCGTTTCTCCTACAGGAGAGGCAAAACTTTAGGCTCTCTATTTTCACACTTCAAACATATAGAAAGTGGGGGAGAGATATATAGACAGCTGACTGTGTCAGGGGACATATTAGTGGGCACATTTCCTTGTGGCCATTGTGGTTCCTGTAAACAAGTCAATAAAGTCAAGGAATTCACCAGCCATAATACCAGTAAGGTGTATCAATGTAGAATATTTGTAACTGTAGTAGCAGTTGGGTGGTCTATTTGGCAACCTGTCGGTGTCAAGCCTTTTATGTAGGCCAAACTTCCAGACCACTCAGAACACGCATCAATGAACACAGATCGGATATCAAAACCAAGAAGGAAACTAATGCCCTGTATCAGCATATTCTGAAACACCCTGATGCACAATTTTCTTTTATGATTATAGATAGAATTCTGGGTGATCGCAGTAATCCCCAGGGATGGCACAAGATACCCATTCGTAAGGAACAACATTGGATCATCACATTGGGTGCCCTATTTCCTCCAGGATTAAATGACCACTTATAAATTTAAACATTTATGTTGGCACATTCTAAGTTTTTTCTTTTATATATATTGATTTGGGCATGTTCTTAGATTTCATGGATCTTTACAAATACAGTGTATGCATAATCACATGTCAACAGTTAACCTGTATGCTTATTCTTTTTATAGTTTTACAATGTGTCACATTGGGTCCAAGGGAGATGAACAAAAGGTACATGTACATGTCATATGTATCTATATTGGAAGGAACACTATTGGATTATTCCATGGAGTGTTCATTTCCCAGTTTGGAGATATCATCATTTGATAACCACAACTTTTTTGTTGGAACATTCATTTGTTACTTATAGGTTCTACATGTGGGGGTTTTTTTGGTTATGAGAGTTTATATGATATATATTTTCATTACAACTATACACATTAATATTCATTAATGTTTCTGAATTTGTATCAGTTCAACATATGGGCATATTGTGGGTCTTTTTTATATTCATTTTTCTTTTTTATGTATAATATTGAATTTGTTTTCATATATGTGATATTTTGTTTAGATGTGGTCGCATCTATTTATTTTGATCATAAGTTTGTTTAAAATTTTGGTATATTTTCCTTTTAGTATTCACTGGTGGGAATTTTCCATCAATCTCATAGGTGGGGTGGGTCTATAAATACTCGGGAGATTTGGGTCTCTTTTTTATTATTTGGATACACTGAAGAAGGCATTTGTTGCCGAAACCGGTCTGTTTAATAAAGGATTATTTGAAGCTATACTTATGTATTGGCTATAATTATTTCACACTCCAGGACCGTCTATTGCTGGCCTTTTGTCGTTTCTCAAGTATTTAAACTCATCCACCTTCGCCACCTTTACTCCCTGCATCCTCACCATTCCTCCATCCTCCCTCTCATTCACACACATATATTCTGGCTTAGTCCTGCTGACCTTCATTCCTCTTCTCTCTAGAGCATATCTCCATCTCTCCAGGGTCTCCACCACCTGGTCCCTACACTCACTACAGATCACAATGTCATCTGCAAACATCATAGTCCACTGGGACTCCTGTCTGATCTCGTCTGTCAACCTGTCCATCACCATTGCAAATAAGAAAGGGCTCAGAGCTGATCCTTGATATAATCCCACCTCCACCTTAAATGCATCCATCACTCCCACCCCAGACCTCACCATTGTCACACTACCCTTGTACATATCCTGTACCACTCTTGCGTACTTCTCTGACACTCCCGACTTCCTCATACAATACCACAACTCCTCTCTAGGCACCCTGTCATATGCTTTCTCTAAGTCCACAAAGACACAATGCAGCTCCTTCTGACCTTCTCTGTACTTCTCCATCAACACTCTCAGAGCAAACATTGCATCTGTAGTGCTCTTTCCTGGCATGAAACCATACTGCTGATGACTAATCATCACCTCCTTTCTTAACCTAGCTTCCACTACTCTTTCCCATAACTTCATGATGTGACTGATCAATTTAATCCCTCTGTAGTTACTACAGCTCTGCACATCACCCTTATTCTTAAAAATCAATACCAAAACACTTTTTCTCCATTCCTCAGGTATCCTCTCACTTTCCAAGATTTCATTAAACAATCTAGTTAAAAACTCCACAGCTATCCTTACTTCCTCCTTGCTAATCCACTGCACTTCATGATTCACTATTTGCACATTATCCAACCTTCTCTCCCTCTCATTCTCTTCATTCATCAGCCCATCAAAGTACTCTTTCCATCTGCTCAACACACTTTTCTCGCTTGTGAGTATGTATCCCGCCTTATCCTTTATCACCCTTACCTGCTGCACATCTTTACTAGCTCGGTCCATCTGTCTAGCCAATTGATACAGGTCCTTTTCTCCCTCCTTAGTGTCCAACTTTCATACAACTCTTCATATGCCTTATCCTTAGCCTTTGCCACCTCTCTCTTTGCCATGCACCTCATCTCCTTATACTCCTGTCTACTTTCTTCATCTCTCTGATAATCCCACTTCTTCTTCACCAACCTCTTTCTCTGTATACTCTCCTGTACTTCCTCATTCCACCACCAGGTCTCCTTGTCCTCCTTCCTCTTTCCAGATGTCACACCAAGCACCTTTCTAGCAGTCTCCCTTACTAGCTCTGCTGTAGTTACCCAGCTATTTGGTAACTCTTCACTGCCACCCAGTGCCTGTCTTAACTCTTCCTTGAACTCCACCTCACAATTACCCTTTTTCAATTTCCACCATTTAATCCTTGGTGCTGAACTCACACTCCTCCTCTTCTTGATCATCAATGTCATCCTACAAACCACCATCCTATGCTACCTAACTACACACTTTCCCCATCACCACTTTAGTCTCCTTCAAACTGGCCCTTCTACATAAGATATAATCCACCTGTGTGCATCTCCCTCCACTCTTGTATGTCACACTGTGCTCCTCCCTCTTGTTAAAATATGTATTCACCACAATCATGTCCATCCTTTTTGCAAAAATCCACTACCACCTGACCTTCTGCATTCCTTTGCTTAACACCATACCTACCCATCACTTCTTCATCCCCTTTGTTCCCTTCACCAACATGCCCATTGAAATCTGCTCCAATCACCATTCTCTCACCCTTGGGTACAGTCATCACCATTTCATCCAACTCACTCCAAAATCTTTCTATTTCATCCATCGCACACCCAACTTGTGAAGCATATGCACTAACAACATTCATTACATCATCAATTTCCAGCTTCATAAACATCACTCTATCCGACACGCTTTTCTCCTCCAAAACACTCTTAGCATACTGTTCCTTCAGGATAATTCCTACCCCATTTCTCCTCCCATCCACACCATGATAAAACAATTTAAACCCTCCTCCGATACACCTAGCCTTGATCCCCTTCCTTCTGGTCTCTTGCACACACAATATACCAACCTTCCTTCTGTCCATCATATCAGCTAGCTCTCTCCCTATACCAGTCATACTGCCAACATTCATAGTTCCAAACCTCACTACCACAGTCCTAGCCTTTAACTGCCTTTGGGCATGCCTTCCCCCTCTTCTCCTCCTCCGGCCAACAATAGCCAAATTTCCGCTAGCACTCTGTTGGCCAATAGTACTGGTGGAGGTCGTTGTTAACCCAGGCCTCAACCGATCCGATATGTATATCTGTACTGTTATCTGCATGTATGATATGGCAAAATTTTATGCCGGATGCCCTTCCTGAAGCAACCGTCCCCATTTATCCGGGCTTGGGACCGGCACAAAGAAATGTGTATACACACACACACACACACACACATATATATATATATATATATATATATATATATATATATATATATATATATATATGTATACACATACATACACACACAAATACATACATACATATACACATATACCTATATAAGCATACGTATATAATATATATATATATATATATATATATACATACACACACACACACACACACACACACACATATATATATATATATATATATATGTATATCGATACATACACACACACACACACACACACACACAATTACAGTCAAGTAAAATTACTTTCGTTATCATTACCTGCTAGAAAAGCTCCCTCAGACTCTGCTAAAACTTGCTGTGAAAGAAGGATTAGTTTGTTTTTGCTTTCCTGTATCTTGTGTTGCTTTATTGCCCTCTTCTATTTTGTATGTTATGATTCAATTTTCTTTACACTGTTTTATTTGCATTCTTCTTTTAATTGCATATTTAAACTAGGAAAGAAACCATAGTTGTGTCTCCTGTGAGTCACTCAGAAATTAAGTTTTTCACCACCCTCACACCTTGGTGTTGTTTTTAAACTCAACTGTTTTTATAGTTGCCTGCCCCTTTTGCTAATTTGACTGCATATCTCTTTCCCTGTCTTCTTTCATTGGCTTTTGTGACGTCTGTGCAGTCACCAAGACATGATTTAAAGATGCGGCGAGCACACTGACAGTGCAAGGTTATAATACCTTCAACACATTTAGACCAGCTACTACACAGATGGGCACTAAAAGGTGGAGGTGTCTCAATTTACATCGAAAATAAATATATCCCTAGGTTGATCAAACACGACAATGCGCTTGAGCTTCTCCATGTTCAAATCACCGTAGGCAACTCTAATACCCCTTCCTTGTAAGCTATACGTCTCCCTCTTTGACTTAGGAAATGCATACCATGTATTTAAACTTATTGGAAACACTCATCATCTAACCCAATACTAACCCAATACCATATTTATGGGTGACTTTAATTACCCCACTTTTAAATGGGAATCATATACAACACCAAATGTACAGGGACAGAGATACCAGGATTTTGTAAACACAAATTCCCTGGACCAGATTGTCAATGCGCCAATAAGGGGTTCAACTATACTGGATCTGGTCCTCACTAATATGGGAGAGGGCTGCACCCCCCCCCCCCACCAGTGTAATGTCTTTTCTGGTTAGGAGAGAGCATAAAATGGTCTCCTTGGAAGTAAATATACAACCTGGAACCCCAGCTAACCCTGGAATATTCAGGAACTACTCTAAGGCTAACTTCTTACTATTAAGTGATAACCTACAAAATTTCAAGCCCCCATAACCCCTGAGAACAATGCTGTCTATGCAGAACTGTTCACAGAAACCCTAGACAAGCATGTTAATAGCTGCATACAGGCAGCTGTACCCCTCAGGAAGAAGTACAGATCTAACTCAAAAAACAGGCCTTCCTGGTGGAATCATATTGTCAATAGGCTGTATAACAGAAGTAAGGAGGTGCAGCACCCCGCAGGATAAAAGCACTCTTATCAAACTAAACATGCAACTCAGAGCACAAACAAAGTCTACCAAAGACAAATCTGAGGTAAATTTGGCCACCCAAGCCGAGGACAATCAAAAGGCATTCATTAGCTATGTCTGCAACCTCAAAAGCAATACACAGTTGTGTGCAGAGCTCACTATAAATGCAGCCATCTATACTAAGTCAGAAAATACACCAAACTTACTGGCTGACAAATTCATCTCCAACTTTACCCAATCAACCTTCTATCAAGAAATAATGTCAAATGTAACTTCTCCTACTAATCACTAGGGAACAGGTCCTTAATTCTCTCTCTGAGGACAGGAGCACTGCATCAATGGGCCCAGACAATATCCCAGGATGCCATCTAAATAACATGAAACATGATCAGGCTGTATGGAATTCCTATTTAACAGTAGCCTCCAAACAGGCTTCATGCCTTATGAATGAAGAACAGCTCCAGTCAACCCTCTGCATCTACAGATCCTGGAAAATACAGACCCACTAGTCTTATATGTAAAATCATGGAAATAATTATCATGGAAATGACCAGTAATGACATAGTAAATGTCCAGATAATGGAACCAACCCAGTTTGGTTTCATCAAGGGCAGGTCATGTCTACTCAACTGGTGGATTTTTCTGAGAAGGTCACCAAAGCAATGCATGAAGGCGGGTTCACACTGCCTACCTTGACCTGGCCAAGGCATTTGACACAATACCCCACTCAGGCATTGTTGACAATCTCAAGAGGTTAGGTAAAAGCCCTTAAGTCACCCAGTGGATAGCCAGCTGGCTCACAGACAAGACCCAGGAAGTCAGAATTGGGGAGTCCACCTCTACAAAGAGGCCAGACAGAAGTGGAGTCCCTCAGAGATGAGTCTTGGGACCGCTTCTTTTTGACATTTACTTCTCTGAAGTCAAGGTCAATGTCAGTGGCCTCTAGCTGACTACATTTGTAGATGACTGCAAATTAGGAGCTGTCACTGAATCACCCACTCACATAAAGTTCTCCAGGAAGGGATGACACAGACAAACAACTGGTGCCAGAGCCATGGGCTAAAACTTAATGCCAAGAAATGCATAATCGCATCCTGGAAGTAATCTATCCCTGGAAACTATAATATTGACCACACACCCCTAAGAGGTGATGCAATAGAAAGGGACTTGGGGACATACATAGACAGTAATCTAGCCTTTGACCATCATATGTTTACAGTAGTGAGGAAATCATTCTATAATGTGTAACCTATAAAACAAAGGTATGGTACCTTGGTCCAGAGAAGCCATTGTTCCACTGTACTCAGCATTCATCAGACCTATTTGGTATGTACTAACCAGGCATATCCAACAATTGGAACATCCATAGAAGTTACTTACTAAAAACAGAGGGCCTATCCCTGTATGCAGTTGCCTACAGATGTTTGAGGGGAGATCTACGGCTGGCACACAAGACATTGTCAGATCCAACTCTGATGGACCTCCTGCATATCTGCAAAACAGACAGCAACAGAATTACCCATTCTAAAGACTTAATCCTTGCCTGTGATATAAACAGGTGTGCATCTCAGAGACTACCCTTAGAAAAGGCTCCCCATCAATGTGAAGCACAGTTCCTTCCTAACCTAATTAAAGTGTAACTTGGACAGTTGGATGTGGAGCAGGGAATTCACTGGTTTGGCACCTATGTCTCTAATGGACACAGGTAGCCTGAAAGTGGTTTATCTCCCATGCCCCTGATTGTAAATGCTTCATCTCCCAAACCACTGCTTACACTTATCAAGGGTACCAGAACTTGTCAGAGATTTGGGATGCACGGCTAGGCTTAAAAAGGTCTTGCTGTCATTAGCTTAGTACAAACCCATGAACCTATAATCAGCAGCCACTGATAAGATTCTTCTTCCATTTCACATTTAAAATACAAAAATAAAAAACAAAATGTGAGTCAGCCAACATGGCCACTGAATAAGACAATATGAGCACAATAAAAACTATCTGATTAAGATGGGTTAGTGCTTTTGCAGGGTTACCACTTCATCAGACCAAAAATAAGACACACCCATATTACATCAAATATAAAGCAAAAACTAACCAATCACTAATCCTGAAATTAAAAGTCTTTGTTATGGACCTAAGCAGCCAGAGACAGGATGAACAAATTGATCATCTGCAGCAATGGAAGAACAAGCCTTGCATCTATTGCAAGGAAAATGCCTCTCCTAGCCGATGAAATAGAGGTAGGCTGTAGCAGGCATACCCCAAGGATTCACAATAGAGCCCCTAATTTTATGGGGGAAAGTGCCGGAGCACCAAATCATTTATTGCTTTGAAATCTTGGAAACATTTAGCACTGCCCCAGAAACACCATCCAAAAAGCTAAGTGCATTTCTGACTGATTTTCATCTTTGTAAGTGGGTAAACAATTCATTCCACCTGTGTGTGTGCGCATGTGTGTGCACATGGTAGCAATACATGCCGTTTCTATTTCATGGTGCCATTCTGTGGTGGATGCTGTGTATGGTCCTACAGAAAACTAGAGCATAAATCTTCCAAAAAAAATGCATGACAACTTTGTTGTTTTCTGGATTTCAGAGTGCAAGCAGTGTTCTCCATACACTGCACATGATTAGCATGCAATTATGAAACATTTTCATATCTACTATTCATTACTGTATGAATCTTCAAACTTCACTCTTTTCTGTAAGCATCCCCATATATGATCAAACCAATCATCTTAACTGGAACAAAGCTACAACAATGTTGCAAAATTTGCTGCAAACATTGCAAATAAAAAGAATCAGTCAGACAATGAATGTGCTAAAATGGATGGAGCTGCATAATCTCCTAGCCTTCTTAAACCTACAGAAGTCCACATTATTCAAGATAATCCTCATTCTAAAATAGCACGCTCTATGCAGGCAACTAGGATCACAAAACCAACAGTTAGTTGCTTCTGACATGAAACAACCATTTTTGGGGCTCCACATATCTGTATACATTGCAAAACTCCAGAAATCCAGATCAACTATACTAATAGAAATAACTCATTCCAAACATTTTAAAACCTCACTGAAGCGACACTTTAAAACACACAACACTTTGTCTTTTCGGCTTTTCCCGGTTAGGGGTCACCACAGCTGAACTCCGATCCGCTAATGATTGGCAGTCGATTTTTATGGTGCCAAGTTGCCAGCCCGACACCCAACCTTCAGCGAAGGCACGTGCATTCAGGCATGTCTTTCGGAGGTGACTCGACCGCAGGGAGGACATGCAGACTCCACACAGAAGGCACTCCAGACGAGAATCGAATAGGAGAACCTCTTGCTGTGAGGCAACAATGCTACTGCTGTACCACCGCAGCTTCTTGTACTTAAATACATTTGGCCTGAGACTGCAGACCACAATCCAACCCATGAGTATACAGCTCAGCAAGCTCCTGCCTGGTACCCTGCAAAGTTCTACAGCAGCAGAGAGTCAAAAGAGAGACTTTGGAGTGATTAAGTATAATTTTTCTGCATTTTCTTGCCGCCTTTAGCTAACTCCACCTAAAACGCCGATTTTTTTAGTTTTTGTGATTTAAAAAGCTTGTTTCAGCTACATATTGTACTTATTACTTATTTTTCTGCCCATACCTTAGTTGGATAGAAGGAAGTTTCTCTGTTCACCTGTGAGAGAGAGGAGCTTTGAGCAGCCTATCTGTCCCTGGAGGAGTGGTTTCAGCCCAGAAATTAGTAGTTTATTGGCCATTTGGGCTAATTTCTCTTTCATTTCCCTGCTATAAAACCCGCATTAGCACAGTTTTTCATGCTGGGCAGGGCCGGTTAGCTAGAGTATAACTATTCTCGGTTCCACAAAGTCTACTCTTCAATTTTTCCCTTGGAACTAGACAAACTTTCAACTTAAGCACTCAAGCCATTCACTTCTCAGCCCGGCACTTGCTCAAAACTCAAAGCAAGCACTAATAAACCTTAGCACTAGACCCCCCCTATACTGTAGAGAAGGGCAAGGCACTCTATTCGACCTTACCAGTCAATCAGTTAAACAGCTCACTGTACCTATCCAGGCATGTCCAAAGGGCAGTTTCAGGTGTACTCTCTGGTCCAACTGGTGAATCTGGCCATTCTGAGGCAATGTTACAACTTTCTCATGTACACAGACAACCCTCTCTTCCTACTACAAAACACTAATACATGCGAGAGATGCAATTATACAGCCAAACTGAAGGTTAAGCTCTCTCAACCCAAGACTGGACCAGACAGTCAAGAGGAGAAGGGAATTACTTGCATCACACCACCAGTCTCACATAGACCTACGAAACCAGCACTGGCAAAAAACACATACAAATACATAAAAACATACTCGGAGGCTCTAAATAAAAATCTACAAAAGAACAGAGACCTCCAAAGCAGACATCCAAGCTACCCCACCCCCCAACACAAACCATGAAACACATACTTCACAAAACCAGTGTGCCATGCAATCACAGCCCTTAACGAAAAATAACATACTCAACACACTAGTAATAGGTGACTCTATAGTCAGGCACACTGATGTCCCACTCACTAAGCTGAACAAGGAGAAGGGTACTGTTAGCTGCCTGTTGGGTGCCAGAATCCGCCACATAACACAAGCACTCATGTCACTCCAGAACAAGTACAAATATGACTCTGTCACTGTCCATGTTGGTGTGAATGACCTGAGCCGTACCTCCCTGGACTACATGAAGTGAGACATGGAAGAGCTCTTTGATCACGTAGCCCAGGCCAGTATGACCCTGACCCTCAGTAGCATCCTGCCCTCACCAAGAATGATACCACGGTATAAAGAAAAAAATATCAATTTCAACAATTGGCTAAGCTTCTGGTGTCATTCAAATGGGATCCAGTGTCTGTCAACCTGGGATGACATGCTCGACAAGCGACACTGCTTTGTTAGAGATGGCTTGCACCTGTCACCTTTAGGTTTTTGAATACTGGCCAAGGCTCTTGCCACCCCCATAGTGCCTTTTTTAGGCAAGGCTCAAAAGACAAACCCACCTCCGTAAATAGCACAAGTAAAAAAAAACTGAGGGTAATGCTACTCAATGCCAGAAGTCTAAACCCCAAAATGCATGCACTTGAAGCACTCCTCAGTATGGACAAAATCGATATATGTGCAGTAACTGAAACCTGGTTTAAGGCTCCAAAGAGCACCCCAGCACTACCAGGCTACAACTCACACCATACATTTCGGCCACAAAACCCGGACCGATATACAAAAGGCGAGGGCATATCCATATTCATCAAGGATACCCACACCTTCAGGTTAGTGGCACAGCACGATGCTTCAGAGATCATCCACGTGCAACTAACTATGGGCAGAACTGCAATTCAAATTGTAGCTTGCTACAGATCACCCACCATGTCCATAGGTGCCGGAAGCTGTTAAAGACTTGGGGGGTGGAGGGTGACAGGGGCACTTAGTGAACTAAAAAGGGTAATTTTTTTATAACTATTTGCTTCCACAACATAGGTTCACTTGGAGGACATTTTAAGTTTGGACAATTCCCTTTTGGTGCTTGAATTAACATTTTCTGGTCTTAGCTATCCCCATGGCTGATAATTGTATATTAGCCCTAGTGAGAACAACTGTGATCATACCATAGATAATTTGAGGGGGCCATGTATGGGATGCAGCATTTAGGAACTGCCTCTGTCCATTAGTGGCATGAGGGGAAATCCTGGAGTATATTTTCTTTTACCCATCCTTAGATCCAAGTTGCATTTGAATATGGATGGATGAGCTTTGCTTTATTTTTATGGATAGTCTGTTCCAGAACAGTGTTAGCCTCTGTGATATATATATCCATCTCTCCACAACATTCAGTTAGATACCTGGACTGAGTATTTCTGATGCCATTTGACTTGCTGATGTTCTGTAGGTCCATCTGTATTATGTTGGAGGATGTTTTGTATGCCAGACGTGTCACCTCTAAACACTCTATAGGATACTGAGTATAGTAATAAATCTTTGAGGTGGTCCATGCAAGACCTGTTGTTTAGGACTTGTATCCTTTTAGTAAGGTATCTCTGAAGGTATTCCAATTGTTGCATGGGGCTGGACAGATGCATGCCAAAGTGGGCATTATACAAAATGATTGACATAATGAGAGCTTTGTAAAGGCGGACAACAACATCTCTAGATCTAGTCACAATCAATTTGTTTATAAGCTGTGCAATATAGAAAGGCTTTCTTATGACTCTGGGCACATGTTGGTCAAAAGTTAGGTCATTGTACACACATGTTCCCAAATTCCAAACAGTTGGATCAGTTCTCAGAGGGCATTGTCATGATTTTGACACCAGTTATTATTTGGGACAAACCTTCCTGCATGATGGTGAAGTCATTTGGGGATTCAATAACTTCTTCTAGCTTGCAGTCATCTCAAACTTAGCTGGCCAAAGCCCTTTGGTATTTCCTTTTTCTTTTGAGATGTATATGCCAAACAGAAAAAGTCTCAGCACCGAACCCTGGGGGACTCCATTGGTGACTGGTCTCTTCCCCTGTTTTGATCTCCTGCATCCTGTGAGGCAAGTTGGCAATGCAGCTAGTGATGCAAGTGTTTGCTCCTACATTATTCATCTTTTGTACTACACCTGAGTAGGGGATTGTGTCAAAAGGCTTGGCCATGTCAAGGTAATGTGGTGTGAACTGTTTTACCTTCATCCATTGCTTTGGTAACAAGAGTAAAGCTTAAAATTTGCCCATGATTTTGAGCCTTTCACACTTTCCTCTGGGCTGTTTTCAAACACAGTTTTAGGCCCATGCATAAATGTATGCATTCCTTGATTCACCTTCCTGATAGTATTAAATTATATTCCTTGTATAATACAGCACACTTGTTAGACTTAAGTTAGAGCACATTTTAAATTTACTGTTTAAACATTTTTCCAGTAGGCAATGAAACAAAAATGCATTAACCAATAATGACAAAACTGCCCTATTCAGAACATTTCCATCATAAAGGTCTACTTCCACACACAACTGCATTTTAAATTTATTGTTTGAACACTTTTCCAGTAGGCAATGAAGCAAAATGCATGCACAAATAATGACAAAACTGCCCTATTCAGAATATTTCCATGATAACAGTCTACTTCCACACACAACTGCATTTTAAATTTATTGTTTGAACATTTTTCCAGTAGGCAGTGAAGCAAAATGCATGCACCAATAATGACAAAACTGCCCTATTCAGAACATTTCCATGATAACAGTCTACTTCTACACACAATATATAAATACAAAATCACAGTAGTGTAAGCCATAGGCATGTTGCACAGCTTCTTGAACTTATTTTCAATTGGGGGGGGGCAAAAGGGCAAAAACCAGGGACACATTTTAAGCATTGCTTGTATAATTTTGGAATGTTGCTTGTATAGAATGTTGTGTTACCACCATGCATTCCACTGCCAAATCTTAAACCCAGAACCCTGTGCACTACAGTCAGAGCAACATACCACTAAGCTAAACAATCAGTTTCTTGAAAGACAGGAAGACAAACTTAAATGGCTATCATATCATTTAGTGAATTCAGTTCTCACTTCTCACCATAGCTCTCAACCTCTTAGCACAAAAATACAGAACAAAGCCAATAATGGGGGAATACAGCCCCAAAATAGGGAAACATTTCAAATACTGATTTTATAACTTTAGAAAATTGCTAGAATAGAATAAAAGGTTTTGTTTTACCAGTGAGGCATAAATTCAAAAGTGATGGTGGCTAGGGACTTTAGGCTCTTTTTACCTGTACCAAATGTATAGGGTTTGAGCCTGTGTACTGCTAGCCACCAGATGTATTCCATTGGGGGCATTGTCTCACACACACACAGACATTACAGTAAATCCCAACTGCCAGTCCAGACTCTTCCAAAATTAAATCCTTCAGCAGCAGCTAAATCCATTCCCTCTCACATTCAAAACCAGCCAGCATTCAAAAAACAGCTGTAAACCTGGAAATAAGTGCGCCAAGCTGATGTCATCATGCAAATGATGAAGTCAGCTGCTAAAGCGCGAATAATTCAAAAATAAACAACGGGACAGTTGGGAGGTGGTCTGCAAAAGTGGGGGACTCCCCTCCGCCTTTGTTCTATGGTTCTAGCACCCATGACCATGTCCCAGGACCCCCATTCCATATTTCTGGAAACACTAGGAAACAAAGGTCCTACCAAACACCCTGATATTGGGTGATTTCAATTACCCAAACATTAACTGGGAGAACTACTCAAGTACTAACTCCCGTGCCTATCATTTCCTAGAATCTATAAACTCAAACACCCAGGATCAAATGATCAACATCCCACCAGAGGTGACAACATAATGGACCTGGTCATCACCAACATGGGCAACCAGTGTTCCACACCGGAGGTCAATCCCTCACTGGTTAGATCTGACCATAAACTAATCACTCTGGATATCCACATTCCGCCCCCACCCACGATCCAAAAAACCACCGTGAAAAACCTTTTCAAAAGGAAACTTCACATTGCTTAAGACCAAGGTGGAAAGTTTCAAATCCCCATACTAAAGGATAATGTTGCCCAAGCTGCAAAATCCTTTACTAATGCACTCTACGGGCACCTACAAAAATGCATGGATCATGCTATCCCAAGCAAAACCAAAACTCACTCCTCCAAGAAAAGGAAACCAGTTTGGTGGACCCCTGCCATAAACAAGCTATACAATAGGAGGAGGAAACTAGTACAGAAAATAGTAAAATCCCAAAAGAGGAAGACATCCCTGATCAGTATCAGCAAGAAACTATGATCCCTCATAAAATCATCCAAGGCTAGCTTTGAAAGAAAAATTGCCAAGGACTCCAAAGATAACAACAAGGCATTCTTTAGCTATGTCAAGAATCTAAGTGGCAATTCCCAGATCTGCTCAGAGTTAGTGCAGAATGGCACAAAATACACTGAACCGACCGATATTGCCAACATCCTGGCAGACAGGTTCATTGCAAACTTCACCCTCCTCTCACCCCCAAAAGGGCCCATAACCATACCAGAAGAATGTAATGCCCCTGAAATCAGAGACACTCAGGCTAAAACAGCCTTCTCCAAAGCCAAAGACACAGCATCAAAGGGACCAGACGGTGTCACAGGCTGCATCCTACATGAGCTCAAAGATGAATTAACCCCTCACCTAAACACACTGTTCAAACTCAGCCTCTCCACAGGCTACATGCCCATAGAGTGGTGCACAGCAATGGTTATTCCACTCCACAAAGGTGGAGCCACAACAGACCCTGGGAACTATCACCCTATAAGCCTGACTAGCTTGGTCTGCAAGGCTATGGAGTGCATCATCATGGATCTCATTAACAGAGACATTGGGAAACTCCAAACACTGGACCCTAACCAGTTCAGCTTTGTTAAGGGAAAATCATGCCTCCTAAACCTGGTGGACTTCTTTGAGACAGTTACCAAGGCTATAGACGAGGGAAAAGTGGTCCACACAGCCTACCTAGACCTTGCAAAGGCCTTCAACACTATTCCCCATTCTGGTATTATATCACCAGCCTGAACATAAACCCCTACATCATGAGATGGGTTGCCAACTGGCTCACAGACAGAACCCACATGGTAAGAGTTGTGGGAGCTAGGTCTGACTCTAAACCGGTTACAAGTGGCGTTCCCCAGGGCTCAGTCCTAGGACCTCTCCTGCTCAGCATATACTTCTCAGAGGTACAGGCAAGCACAGGAGGACTATGGCTGACCAAGTTTGCAGACGACTGCAAACTAGGGGCTATAATTGACTCTCCGGCTGACACAGACATCCTCCAAAAGGGTCTCACTGAGACAGTTACCTGATGTCAAAACCATGGCCTCAAGCTAAATGCCAAAAGGTGCATAGTCACCCCCTCTGGAAAAAAACAAAGTACCCACAAATTACCACATAGGTGGTAGCCCCCTAAATATGGAAGATGAAGTAAGGGATCTGGGGACCCAAGTAGATAGTAATCTCTCCTTTGATAATCACATTGCCAAAGTGGTTAGAAAATCCTTCTATGTGTCCCACCTAATGACAAAAGGGTTTGCATCCAGATCAAAAGAGGTCATTGTGCCCCTCTATGTATCACTCATCAGACCCATCATTAGATGTATAATGCTCCATTTGGGATGTACCTTACAAGACACTTGCAGCAGCTGGAAAGGCCACAGAAGTACCTCACGAAGTGGATCACTGGCCTCAAACAGATGCCGTATGCAGCTTGACTGAAGAAATTCCAGCTGTACTCGGTTGCATACCGCCTACTCAGAGGTGATCTCTGCCTGACATACAAGGCCATGTCCAACCCAGAATTGATGGACATGCTCCACCTAAATTAAACCATATACCCTTGAGCCACATGCTCTAGGGATCTAAACCTCATCACAACAATAAATAGGACGTGCTGGAGGGATAGATTCCTATCCCAGAGACTTCCCATGCTCTGGAACAAGACTTCAATCTACATGAGGCAGAGCTCCTCACTAACACTCTTCAAGAGAAACCTTGACGAGTGGATGGGAAACAGAAAGTTTACCCTGGGATCACTTCAGTGGTTGTGCTGGACAGAGGCACAGGGAACTAATCTAAGAGAGCAGCAAAAGCCAACACATTCCAGCGAGGCTTATAAATGCCTTTGGGCAGATAGTCTAGTACCTACCTATGAATCTATGAACCTATGACCGCATTCAGTTCAGACCATGGTCCTACCTGTCAAGTACTGTGCACTTGGCAGACTTATAATTTTAGGTCCCAAAAGAGCATCTGCTTTATTGTTGCATTTTTAACTGCAGATGTCACTGATAGTCACTCTTTCACTGTGTCAGCTTTACAACCAATGATAGTGACTTCCTGGAGTTTGGCACTGCAGAGAGATGAACAACAGAGAAAAGGCTACAACTGGGAACTTAGCGTCAATCTTTGTAACTTCCCTTTCTACCAGAGGGTCTGCAGGTAGCGAGTATGGCTGTTTTTTTTGTAGACAAGGACAACACAGTGTGTCTGAGTCAGTGGTTACTGGCATTTCCTGCTACTGTTAACAATTAAAGTGGGCAAGAAAACCAAACATGAATAACAGTATTGGTTTGCCTTTTCTTACCGATGACAGTAGACACAACAGAGAGAGGAGAAGCTTCTGTTTTTTTGAACTTATTCTGCTAGCACTATGGATGCTGCCTGAAATACTGCTAACAATGACAAACACTGTTCATTTTACTTGATATTTAGTGTGACTTGATAAATATCAAAACAGACCAAACTAAATAAACAAGAAATGTCAGTACTGAATGAAATGCATCCCTGGTTTAGCATCTGTGTCCCTAATGGACACAGGTAGTCTGTACATGGTTCATCTCCCAGGCCACTGCTTGTAAATGATTCACCTCCAAAGCCCCTGATCATACTTATCAAGGACAGCAGAACTTGTCAGCGATTTGGAATGCATGACTTGGCTTAAAGGACAACCGCACCCACAGACTGAAAAAACATGTTTATTTAATCATGGTTTGGTGTTTTCTACATTTTAACACCACTCTGCGACTATTTAGAGCTTTTTAGATATTTTTATACGCAATTTCTGACTCTGACCACATGGGGTTTGGTATCTTGAAATAATTCTGACTGTTTAGTCTGCCTCTAAGTATCCCAGAATGCATTGTTTGTCTCCAAAAAATTGCATCAGATCTGCCACGTTTTTCCCAAAGCTCCTATCAGTGCACTGATTTTACAGGCATTTACTGCTGTGTTATAGTCACCTACTTTTGGTTAAAATTCTATCCTTTTTTAATGACTACTTCAAACACAAATGCTACAGAACAGAACTGAAAAGTGCATTTTATTGCTCTTTCTTCTTAGAAATGTTAACTTGATTTATTTTGTAAAGGCTGAAATCTAGTTCTTCAAGGTATCTCCCCTCCACCTTCACACCTACCTTCCCTAGCTGTCAAAGAGCTAAGGGTAATTTGACCCATTATCTGCATGTGATTGACAGCTCACAGCAGGTGACCAGACTAATGTACTGTTTTCTTGTCAGCCTTTCCTTCCTTACAGTGGGAGACTTTTTTGTTGCACTCCTCCTGTCAAATTTAGAATCAATCTCCATAGCACTGGGAATAATCACTGTTTTGCAAGGCATCAAACTCCAACTTATTTTTCCTTCCTGTTTGGTTAAATAGCTAACAAATGATGCACTATAAACACAAATATTTCAGACTTGCATGACAGCACCCAGATGTTTTTTTTAAGTGGTAATTTAAAAAAAATTACGGTATTGCATACTTCTTATAATCTGATGTAGTGTTGTCGATTAATTGTGACAGACATCTGTTTCTTATGTAAAAACATGCAATTAATGTCTATGCATGGTCATTGCAAATTTATGCTCTTGGTTTTTGCAGCTGTTACTGTGCTTCTGCTGTACTTTGTCACATATCGGTAGGGCTCTTCAGAAAAGTGAGATTATAGTTTGACATTTTACTAGGTTAAGAGTGGGCTGCTTTTTACAATTTACCCACAAAATATCGGAAAACACAATGACATACTTGGATCTGGAAATGTACAAGGTAGGTAGTAAATTTGAAACCAAAATATACAGGAAGGACACCTTCTGCAATTCCTATCTGCACTATCAAAGTGCTCATCCTAAACACTGCAAAAAAAACATTGTCAAAGGACAGTTTGTCCGAGGTAGTAGGATGACTAGTTCAGATATGGACTTCAAAAACGAATGTGATTTATTAGAAAACATGTTCAAAGATAGAGGCTATCCTATGTCATTCATTAGAGGAATCCGGAAGGAAGTGGAGAAAGGGCGAAAAGATAGATTTGCCCCTTTATATTGCAGTACTGTTACAGATGAAATAAGGGAGGAAAATGAAGGTGGTATAGATCTAAATTATGAGAGACCCAGAAAGGGTGAGGATTTCACTCGGGCCTTGATCCTTGAATACAATGGGTTGAACAATGAAGTTAGAAAAATATTTTTTAGGGAATGGAATAGATTTACATGCTTAACAGACATAGAAGGCATGGACAATTTTCCTAAAAAAGTTATATACAAGAATTCCCGAAGTTTAGGTAATATCCTAGAAACCAAGAGTGGCAATAGAAAAAGCAATAATAGAACTAAAACAGGTACATACAAATGTGGACGTTGCAGACAGTGTTGTCATGTCTTAAATAAGGAAGGACTCTTCCTAGTAAGTAGGAATAAATGGTTATATAGTCCTGACTATTTTAACTGTGAGTTCACAGGTATAATATATTTAGTGGTCTGTGAAAAATGTAACTCCTTCTACATAGGGAAGACGGAGAGAGCTCTCCAAAGAAGGATTTACGAACATATGTACGATGTATTAAAGGGTAAAGAAAGTAATGCACTTTATAAACACAGCAAAACATGTAGGGAATACAAATATAAATTTTTAATAATCGAACAAGTCAAAAAAGTTATCAGGGGAGGCCCTTGGGAAGACAGAGTGGAATACAGAGAGTTGTGGTGGCGGTTGACCTTGAATTCAGACAAATATCCAGGGTTAAACGATAAAGTTTCTATACAGCCACTACTTAGATTAAGAGCAGCTAAATTATAGAGAAAGGATGTAATAATGGTATTCCACCACAAGATGTCACCAATTACATATCTATATATATATACTTTTTCATACATATTTCTTCATGGATAACATAATATATACATTTCCCCCTTTGAAGACTGAATTTTGTACATGTCCTATATATATATTTATTTATTTTTTATTATTATTTTTTTCATCAATTTTTTATACTGTCATATATACAAGTTTTTTGCAACATGATTCACAACAATCAGTTTTTTCATAGTTCATAATGCATAGATCAAATATTAATTTATTTAAGAAAAGTCACTAATCAATTCTTAGTAAATAGCAAGTGTGACGAAATAAATATTTTAATTATGTGAAAAACTTTTGAATTTTAAGTACAACATGCACTTTTAACAATGTTTTTTATGGTAATTCATTCTACATTTCAACTGTTGTACTATGTTTTTAATGGACAGTCAAAGAAAAAAGAAAGTGTTTTCAATTGATCAATTTGATTAAATGAGTTAATTGATGCTATTATAAAAAGATGAGTTTCAAATGTACTGGTCATCTGATGAAGTCGATTAATTTGACGAAAACGCTGTTTGGTGTATGATTTTAAAGGCGTTTATGGTGTTTTATTTCCATTGATTAAACTTTTCACTTTGAGGAGCTGTGGTCTGGGATCTCGTTTTGTGTTGCTGGCTTCGAGTTACAGTGAGATTATAGTTTGACATTTTACTAGGTTAAGAGTGGGCTGGGCAAGGCAGCTCTGACATCACAATGTGGGAGGTCCACTGGCTCTTCTATACAGCATGCAAATCGGGCAGGGATTGCATCACTTTGGGGGAGGAAATGTCCCGGTAGCTAGAGCAAGAGCTCTGGCAGATGTGACATCATAATTTCAGAGCCAGCTAGAGGTTTTTCAACTTGGTTTTCAAAGTGAAAGTAAAACAGTACGGAAAGGTAGGAAGCCTAACAGGGGAAAATGCTGAGTGGATTAGTTTTTAAAGCTGCATGGGTGATTTTTCGAGACTGTATAAATGAACAGGGACTAAAAGAGACAGCAGGTTGAGCATTCTGCTTTAATATCTCATTGTTGTCCTTTAAAAAGGACATTGTCATTGGCCTAGTAAATACCTATGGACCTATAAGATGAATGACTTTCATAATTAGTAGAACCACAACATCTGTGCAAGAACATCAAGAGGTTTTCCATTTAATGGCTTCTTTGCCATCATTAGAAAGTATCCAAAACTAAAAGTTGGTTACAATCATGGACATGATAGCTGAGAATCAGAAAGGGCTGCCACCAGAAGGAAGCTCTAGCACAGACAGCCAACCAGTGGTTAATACCCTTTCTCGTACAGTTACTCTACATGGCTAGTAGAATTACTGTTGTGACCCACTTCCTTGATCGTGCTACATTGTAATGAGGCATTTCTGGGGAGTGAACTATGCTAATCAGTCATCTACTTTTCCTCAGAAATGCCTGTGGAAGGGGATTTATGCAGCTGAGAGATTCAGAGAAATACTCGACTGCATAGCTTTAACATGACCAAGATGATACATTCCCCCATTCCTTCAAGTGAGAGAGATCTCACTGCAGAGTGTCAGGGAGTTTAGCAAACAGGTGGTAGCGGCAGGGCCGCTGCTAGCATTTTTATGGGTCCCCAGCAAGTTTCATGTTGGGATCCCTACCTAGGAGGATGTAAGATGTGGACACACCCCCTTCCCTTTACTTCAGTCCTCAAAGTTTGCTAGAAAACCAAATTGTTTTGATGGACAGATCACAAATATCAAGCAAGCACTATCACCAACTTCTCAGCACATAATACATAAGATAAAACACTGGGCTTATATACTAATAAAGATGTTAGAACAGATTTTGTAGGAACATGTGTTGCATGAACAAACATTTTTTGTGGGTAACAGACCAACATTGGGCACCATTCGGTCAGCCCCTACCCCTGCCTAATGTCTCAGCACATTTCTGGACAAAGCCAAAATAATCACAGACCCCCCCCCCCCCATTTCTAAGCATAACATCAGAGATAGCTTTAAACATTGCTATTATAAAGTTAGAAAGGTACTAGAATAACAAGATATGCATTAGTATGAATTAAAATATCAGTACATAGAATAACAGGGTATGCATTAGTATGAATTAAAATATCGGTACATTCTGCAGAATTCTTACAGCCCCTACATCCCAATGTTTCAGCATAATAATTCTAGATAAAGCCAAAATTAATTGCAGAGCAGATATATAACATTAGTGATAGTTTTAAGCATTGTTCTAAACTTATAAAGATAATATAACAAGTTTTGCATTAGCATCCCTTACAATAATTCATGTACATTCTACATTCTCAAAGACCTCACCCACAACCCTTCGGCAAAGGAATTCTGGACAAAGCAGGAAAGGATAGGACAAAAGCTAAACATCAGGGAAAGCCTTTAAAAACTGCTTAGAAAAATGACTGTATGGGTTTTCCCATAATTTGGCATATTACTTTGCCTCAAGTCCTCAAAATTTTGCTAGAAAACCATATTGTTTTGAGGGACAGACCACAAATAAATATCAAGGAAACAGCCCCATGGCTTCCTCAATGCCCATACCCCCACCAACCAACCTCTTAGCACAGTAATTCTGGATGCAGCAAAATAAATAAATAATTAAAAAAAAGACAAAGGCATAACATTAGGGATTTAAAACACTTGGCTTATGAACCAATAAAAATGCTAATATAATAGATTTTGCAGTAGCATGCATTGCTTGAATCAACTTTTTTTAAATGAGAAACAGACCAAAAATACCAAGCATTTGAACACTTTGCAACATTATCACAACCCCTACCATCCACATAACCTCTGAGCACAATTCTAGACAAAGCCAAAAATAATTGCATAGCAAAGGCAGAACATCAGGGATAGTTTTAAACATCGTTATTATAAATACAAAATTTGCATTAAAATTATATTTTTGCATTCTGCAGCATTCTCCCAGCTCTTATCCCATCAATACAACACAATTCTGGACAAAGACAAATACAAAATCAGGGCAAAGACATAATATCAGGGATTTAAACACTCCTCTAATAAACTTATAAAAATGTTAGAACAGGTCTTGCATTAGCACACATTGCATGAACTCACATTTTTCATACGAAAGAGCAAAAATACCAGGCAGACAGCACATTCTGCAACATTCTCACAGCCTTTGCTCCCCTCCCAACCACTTGGCACAATTCTGAACAAAACAAAAAATTATCGTAGAACAAAGGCATAGCATAAGACATAGTTTAAATATTGCTGTTACAAACTTAAAAAAATACTAGAATAACAGGGTTTGCATTACTCTACATTAAATCATCATCTGCAACATTTTCACAGTCACTATCCCCCCACTACCAAACTTTCAGCACAATTCTGGGCAAAGCAAAAGTAAATAAATAAAAAAACATGAATATTCTTATGCAGGACTGACTAAAAGACTAGAATCTAGATAGTAATTATCATAGACACCCCCCCCCCATTTATAAGCACAAGAATTCTGAACAAAGCTAAAATAAAACTACTTAAACCAAAGCCCCTCCCCACCTCCCATCCTCCAAGAATTCTTGGGAAAAAATACTACAACCTGCATCTCTCTGTGCCCCCCCCCCAAAAAAAAAAAAATTTATAAAAAAAACTGCAACTTACTTTTTCCTGCTGTGGAAGGCTGCTACTAATCCTCTGCTCACTCTAAATGATTGAAAGTTGACCCTGCTTGCTACCACACAGACCCATTCAGCCTTTTAAAATTTGTCCTTAAAAGGGCAGTTGAAAATGCAGCTCCTTGGCTTGTCCCAGTCATCGCTGCTGAAAGGCTTTCTTCCAAAGTGCTTGACCTAATGTCACTAGTAACCCAATAAACAAACTCCCGAAAATCCAAGTAGCAAAGCAAATTTTTTTTTTCTTGAAAACCAAGAGAAAGGAATGATTGCTACACATGTGACTTTTTAAAGGCAACTGACCCAGGAAGGGCTTTGCAAGGACCCATCAGGTCCTTGCTTTGTCACTTCCTTGAAGAGAGACAAAATAAAAAAAAAACACAGCTTACTTCCCTAGCTGCTGAAACTAATTAGGTCCTTGCCTCACTGAAGCAGAACTGATGGAGTACAGCTTTCAGCTGACATCACAGCTTACAGTGAAGGCAATTTAAAAAAGGGTTTTGGTGGTGCTGCGAATCGTGTAATGCTGCAGTACTAATGAGTCTACCAATACCGGGCAAGGAGGAAGGAGAAACCCACAGCCACCTTTGTGCAAGTTGACTTCACTTTGTTAGTGGGAGCCCTTGTATACGAGGAGGTAACTTGGAGCCCCCCAGTGGCCATGGGTTCAGTGGGTGCCTAACGCCAGCTATGGGTGGCAGTGTGTGGCAGCATGTGTGCTTGTCTGAAAGGACACAAGTGGTGTTGGGTGACTCTATCTGCCTGGGTGATCCCAGTAGGGGGTTAGGTGATTGGTAGAGTAGGTGTATGTACTTCTGTCTGTATGCATGGGTAAATGTGTCTGGGAGTGACACAGGGTGAGAAAGGTTTCATGTACATGAACTTTAAAAAAAAAAAAAAGACAAAAAATACACTATAAAAGGGATCTTGCTTAAGTTACATACATACATACAAATATTTCAAGCACGGGAATTAATGCCCTTCTAGCTTGCCAATATACCAAAACATTTGTTTCCATAATAAGTATCTAGGCTGTTCTTAAAAATATCTAAACTAGTACTTGCTTTAATGTAATTTGGTAGTCTGTTCCATGCATCAGCTACTCTGTCAGAGAACCAATTAGCTAACTTCTTATTCCTATATAATCTTCTACATAGGTTGTCTGATGATTATATAGTACTTTCTGTTAACCCCAAACATTCCCAGAGGTAGCTGTCACTAAATGCCTTATGCACCTGAATAAGATCTCCTTTTAGACATCTGTAAGAGACACTGTACAAGTTCAGATATTTTAGTCTTTCATAATAACTTAAATTTTCACATCCATGGATACCCTTGGTATATTTCCGTTGTACTCTTTCCTGTTTACTCATGCTTGTTTTCTTGTAGGGTTTCCATATTGTTACTCCATACTGACGTCTGGGTCTAATGTAACTAACAAACAATGACTTCATTATTTTTGATTCCCTAGGCTTTATAAATCTTTTTATACAACCTATAGTTCTATAACTATCATTAAACAATTGGTTGAAATGATTAGAAAAACTCATAGCTGAATTTACCCATATACCCAGGTCCTTAAATGAGTCTACAGTTTCAATCATTGTGTGCTGTACTAAATATTCACCTTTCAATGTATGCCTGCCAAATCTCATCTGCTTATTTTTTATGTATTTATCAGCATATTACTCTCCTGTGCCCAAATGGTCAATTTAATCAAGTTATTTTGCAGACATGCCTTATCTGTAATGCATGTAATCAGTTTACCCAATGTCAGGTCATCTGTATATAGACTGTAGAACACCTCAGATGAAAAAGTTAGGTCTAAAAGATACAATCTAAACAAGAAATAGCCTGAGACAGAGCCCTGTGGAACACCCTGAATGTAACCAAGGATTTTGCCTGTCCAGTTGCTGTATGATACTCGCCATGTCCTATTTGTAAGCCATGCAGCTATCAATCTTATCAAGAGTACATCAATACCTAGTTGTACTCATTTATTGATCAGTCTTACATGTATGACCCTGTCAAATGCTGAAGTTGAATCTATATAAATTACATCACAGCACAATTTATCATTCATCGCTGTTATTATATTGTTATAGAACATCATGTTACAGGTGGTAATAGATCTGTTTTCAACATATGCATGCTGATATATGGTTTCAAGTCCCAACCTTTCCAGTTCTGACAATAACTTACCCAATATTACTTTCTCCATTATTTTTCCACAACATGAAAGTAGACTTAAGGGTCTATGCGACTCTAGGTTTGTCCTACTCCCCTTTCCCTTAAAAACAGGTTTAATTAGTGCATGTCTCCAATCTTGGGAATCTCAGGTCATTGTTATTAATTCTGCCTTCTCTCTGTGCTTTGTTTCGCTCCAGTTTGTGCAGTTCTTTTTCAATATAATCCAAATTGATTCCAGTATCAGGGGTTACCTTGATGTCACTAGGACAGCTTACCACCCCTTTTGTGGAGCCAAACTGTTTTGCACAATATTTGGTAAATATATCTATAATCTCTTGTGTCTGATAATAAATTTTAGAATCTGCACATAGTTTATCAATGTGTGTCTTTACTCCTTCCACATCTTATGTATCTATAAAAAGATTTCCTATTATGCTCAATATTTTTATATATATTTTCTTCAGTTTTTTTTTATCTTGTCTCACACTATGCTAATCTGTTTATCCAGCTTGTTTATTTCAGTTTTCAAAGCTGTATTTTACCTCTTTTCCATTTCTTATATTGTTTTTCTCTCACCTTAATCAGATATCTTGTTCTTATGGAAATGTATCCGCCTGATCTTGTATGCCTAGATCCTGATGTTAAACATTTTTTTGATATTTTGCACTCAATTTCTCTTTCAAGAATTTTCACATTCCATCTGTAGTTTTTCCATTGAACACCTCACTCCATTTAGTTTTACATAGTGACTGTTTTGCTTCCATATAATCTGTAATTAACCTTCTGTGCATTGGATTAGATTTCAGTTTGGCAGAATTATCTAGCAACAAATTAACCTTTACAACCCCATGATCACTGCACATCAAAGGTGGTAAAACATGACTTGAAGTTACAGTAATTTCTTTGGGAACACAATGTCTAGTATGTTCCATCCCCTGGTAGAGTTTTTTACAATCTGAAGCAATTGTTGTTCCTGAATATACGCTGTGAATACTTTCCTTACTAACACTGTAGAATCAATATAATTCCATCTGTTTCTGGTAAATATAAGTTCCCAGCTAATATTATTATTCCCTTCTGTGTTTCATGCAAGAAATGTATGAATTCCTCTAGGTCATCTGCACTTGATTTTGGTGGTCTATACACTCCACAATAATTGTTATATGTTCCAGGGGTGTCTTTATTGTCTACAGTGTTGGTGTTATCATTGATCATGTAATAATCACAGCTCTCATAGCTATCTTTAATCCCTATCATAACACCTCCATCTGATTTTTTTATTACAATGCCTGTTAAATTAAAAACATTAATACCCTGACATAACTGGTTTCCAGTCATTGTTCTTTAACCATATTTCACAAACAATAACAACATTCATCTTGTGGGAATGTAAAAAATTTCCAATAAAAAACTTTATTATTAATGGTCCTAGCATTAACAACCATCAGAGATGCATCAAATGTTGCTATCTGTGGGCTGTTAAAGTTTGACATGGCAAAAATCCTGCCTAGTGTTTGTCAAATACTGCAAAATGTCTGCTGCAAAAATTTTCTTCTCCAATCTAGACAAATGCACACTATCCTGTCTGAACGTGTGTGTACCCAAAACAAGGCTTGGATGCTCTACACATTTCCATTTTTTAAAACAGGACATTTTTTTCCATGTAGACATTTACTCCAAAAATCTTTTCATTCACAGTAACCTGACTATCCTTTCTGCAGGTGATTTGTGAAAAATACGTCCTAAGACCAGTACAAGCAATACTATCTAAGAGGGCTGTCAGTTCCCTACTAACAGTCACAGAATCCTTGCTGGTGACATCATTTGTACCAACGTAAATGAAAACAGATCTATACTTCCTTACATTAAGGTGTTCCAGGGCTTGTCTCACATCTTTTATTTTTGCTCCTGGCAAGCATAGCACTATTCGATGTTCATCATCATCTCTGCAAATATGCATATCAGTTCCTCTAATAACTGAATCTCCAGTTATAAGAATATCTTTGCTGGCCAGCTCTGAAGAATCATTAGCTTCTAATACAGTAATATCTGCTCGATCAGTTGTTACAAAGGAATGATCTTCATCACTATTAGTCTTATTAATCCTACTGTTTTCATTGTGTATTAAATTCTTATTCAGCTGGTGGTGTAAATCCACAGCATGTAGTCAACATTTGTCTTTCTCCTCTTTTTTTCTTACAATAATGTTCTTCAATCATTCCACATTCAATTTTGATTTCTTCCTTTCCACCTGCCCCTTGCCTCTTTTTTCTACCTTTTCCATTGGAAAGGTGATGCCTTTTTCCGTAGACTGAAGGTTTTCTGATAGAATAATATAATTTCCTGTAACTTCTGTTACATAACAAAGCAGTGTCCTTTTTACTAAGTATTCTCTTTCCTTTACAGTCATTAGTCAGTTTCTTTTTCTTCCTTGTTATTTGTTGAGAAGTTCTTCCTTTCTTTTTTGTTTTGTTTCCTTCTAAACAAACCGGATCCTCAGATTGCTGAGTATTTGCATCCACAATTCCATAGTTCTCAGGAGCCTCATCATGTTTCATAGGAGTTGAATGTTCTTTGCAGAAAATAGATGCATCATTTCCTAAATCTGTTCTATTTGTTCTATGCCTAACATTATTTAGTTCATCAATCCAGTCATTAATATATGATACAACAGTTCTCTAAGCCATGCCAATTGCACAAGTGCAATCATCATCATTAAATCTAGATTTACTTCTAGAAATGGTAAGCAAATCATCCAACTTTTACACGAGAAACACAAATCACCAGTGTTATCAGCTGTTACCTTTAAATATTCATAGCATTTATTACACTGTACAAGATATTTGTGCATTAGCAAATCATTAATTGCATACTCATTTAAGGAATCCATACTCAGCTTCAAATGAATACAGTATTACAAAATATCAAAATCAGTAACCAGAGAATCCAAAGAGAACTTAAATCAAGTTCTATGTCAAAAAATCACAACAGCAATATACAACTAAAAGTACAGTAAGTTGTTCTGACCATACAAGTTCTACAAGCCAGACAAAAGTTGTAATTCCTTCACTATCACTCACAGTAGCACTTATTTTTGACAATAAAGATAAATAAATCATAAACCAAGATGGGATTGTTCAGATATGCTCGGGAAAGTTATACCATTTCCCAAGTTACTCTGAGATTGCCCATCATTATTAAAGACTTGGTACATCAAACATGCAAACCTCTGCTTCTTGTTAATTTATGTAACTCATTAAATTTGAAATTAGTGGACTTTGCTGATAAGTTTATTTTCAGGGCATTTTAGTTATCAGGTTACACCAATATACTTAATCACTCATGACATTCATGTGTGTTTATTGTCAAGAGTACTAAACAAATAATTGACATGACCTTATCACTGATGGCAAGTTTTCCACTACACTTGCCTTCTTACAGTGACATATCTAAACAAAAAAGTAAGTCACTAGTTATGGTGACATTGATAAGTAAATAAGGTGATTCGGGAGGAAATCAGTTAATCTGAAATTATGCGTATGGAGATGATCAAGATGAAGAAAATTTTATTAAAGGTGGTATCAGCAGAGGAGGAGGAAACAAAATCATACTACATCAACAAATAGAAATGGAAAATCCCATGACTTAATCAACAAATAGAATGGCCAATCTTATTCTAGAGTTTATATCTAAGGATAGCAAGCAATGTAAGAGTCCTTGTGTCACGTGGTAGTGTTAAAAGGTGCTGTATGCACTTTAATCACACATTTTACAGAGAGAGAGAGAGAGAAATAAAAAAGCAAAGATGTGGCAAGAATATACAATCATGAGGGGTTGTACAACTAAGATATCTAAGATCTGAATGTAAAACAGCAAAGTGGGGATATGGGTAGAGGCACAGAAAAGACTAGAACAATGTTTAGCTTAACCATAGCAGTGCAAGAAAAGCTTTCAGTCATGAGGGATGGGTATAAATTCCTTAAAAGGTATGGATTATGATGAACCCATGGCACCTAACACTACTGGTTGCTTTGATATAAGGAACAGAAACAAATCCAATACATTAATTTACACAGCAAGAGCCTACCATGCATGCTAAAAATATTACACTCACCCCTTTGGATTTTGTAAACACAATTCAAAGTCAAGCTGTGTAAGTGCCAGAATATATAGCAATCCCTGCCATTCTGGGACAGGTAGGTCCAGTCAGTGTGCTTTTACATAAACTATATACCAAACTTTGGTTTCAAACATAATAAAGACATAATACAGAGAACATCAGAATTTCAGTGTTAATGCAATATTGCTAAGGGCAAGACAAAACAAAAAGTAACAATTACAATTTCAATTAAATAACTGGATATCTAGCAAGGCATCTTAAAACTAGGTATATAGGCAGGAGAAGGGATGAGCTGTAATGAGAGAAAAGTGAAGCTCATAAGTAGAGCTTCCATCCTTCGCAGTTACTTTTGTAGTGGAATTCATCTCTGGTAAAATTACAAAAGCACCTGAGACTTCTGTAGCTTCTACTATGGGAAGCCAAATGTCTATCTCCAAAGGAGCTAAAACAACTGAGAATTTTGATGACAAAAATGCCTGGCCTGAGTGAGGGATAAAGCTGTTCCTATGCAGAGTTGGAGGGTTGGGACCTTCATGACTACATGAGGCTGATATGAGACTCTGCTGATTCCTCAACTGCTACTATCAGCTGTTCCTATACAGAGTTGGAACCTTCATGACTACATGAGGCTAATAGGAGTCTCTGCTGATTCCTCAACTGCTACTATCACCATTTTTTTCACCTCAATGTACAGTGCATGTACTTCACACTAGGGATTCCCACTTCTACCGCCCAACTCAAATATGGCTCTTCTGTTAGGAAGGAAGGGCAGCCATCCATTGCCCCAGTGCAAGCAGCTTTTTTTTTTTGTTCTATAAAGACTCAAAGTTTATGGCATCTCAAAAGCAGAATATTTGTGTTGAAAGTATTACATTTCTTAGAGTTGGCAACCTAATGCTTTTTACCCTGGCAAAAAATATCTGTAAATAGTAGTCCTTTTGGCAAATGTCTCTCTCTCTCTCTCTCTCTCTCTCTCTCAGGCGCACTTCTTGGTTATTTACTTCTTCCAGGGATGTGAGGCTAGGGATAAAACTAATCAAAAATGTCAACCTTTAGCTATGAACAGCATAAGGAAATACTATCATATCAAATCAATAGAAAAACTCATAAAAAATAGTACTTCTCAGTAATACTTTTTGGAAGCAACCAACAGACTTTCACAAGCAAATAACCACATATTTTTTGTAGGAAAAAAAAAACAGATGCTACCATATATGTCATGAGGCCTCTCAGATACTGCAGATGTGGACTAATCTCCATAAGATTTATATTCCAATGAAGAACTTTCTAGGCAATCTGACGTCCACCTTCCATAGATACTGAGAGCGTTTGTAAAAATGAAATTCCATTGTCATGAAATGAAATTTGGAAATACTTCCAATTTTAAATGTAATTTCCAGTTTTTACTACCTTACTGTGATCTATCAAAATGTTTTACTGCACTGCAATAATAGTGTATGTATATTTTGTAAGTATGCATATAGTACATAAAATGAAATGTGATTCTAAGCAAAGAACACAAGTAAGATGGCAATATCGTTGGTAGTAAATATGAGAAATAAAAATAATGAACGGGTCCTCCGTCATACAAAAATGACATACTATTAAAATCTCTCATTTTTCCCAATACCCAAAAAATTAACATTGGAACAGTTTGATATTTTTCCAGAAAAAAAAATGAAAATCAATGTCCCTAAACATGCTGTGCAAAATTAGTCTACAAGCTTGCTCATTAGCATTAAAGCTACACATCCATAAATGATACTCCCAACTTTTTCTAAAAAAATATAGGAGGTACCATGCATTACATTACCTTGACCAATGTAAAATGAATCTTAATACTGTGTTAAATATACCTTAGGATACTTACATCAAAAAACAAACTTTTTACATACAGACAGATAAAAAAAATGTTCAGTCCTTGGAAAGAATCACTTAACTCTAGAACATGCCATACATACCAGAAAATTAAATCGATTATGTAAAAGAATGTAATCTATTCTTTCTGCTGTTTGCTATTAACTATCTTAAAGTACTGATTCACATAATTACTGTATTGAATTAGATCTGATGAAGCCCTTTGGGTGAAAGTCCTCATTGAATCTTACTGTATTGAATTAGATCTGATGAAGCCCTTTGGGTGAAAGTCCTCATTGAATCTTACTTTTGAAAAAAAGATTTTATTATAGGAGAACCAATCACACATGGTTGTTACTGGAATTAATTTTTTACTATACTTTATGAAAATGTTTAATTTATAGAGAAAAACACAGACAAAGTCAAGATCACAGAAGGACCCAAGGTGTTTGTCTTTCTAAGAATGCAACCAACATCTAAAAGACTAAATAGAGTAATTTCACAAATACACCATTTAATTTTCCCTTGTTTTTCTTACTGTTTGTAGACATAGTCAATGTATGTGTCAGCAGGGTCAAGGGTCAACAACACCTGATGTAGCACCATTGATGTGTTCCTTAAAAAATTGTGTCCAAAAGATGACTTGTGGATTTTTTCTTAATGCTTTTCAACCAGGAACATATTTGTAGCAACACATGCAGAAGTAATTTATTATAATATCACTTGTGTCACTGGTGAATAGCAAGCCAGCATTCAATGCAGCAGTTTAAAGTATTCCTCATAAATGAGTTCCAAAAGACAACTTCTGGATTTTGACTTCTTTTTTTCTTGTTTGCAGCAACATTTGATGCCAACTAATGAAGCTTTCAGTTGAGCAGGTTCAAATATGCCTCCCAAAATACACATAATGCTAAGACTTAAAGAATTATTTGACACAGCTTTTGTTTCTAGAGGTAGGTACTATTTGTGTCAATGCTAGCCAATTAAAATTTACATGGAGTGGAGGGGGTGTGGCCAAGATGAGCACTGACTAGCAAAAGTTTTATCTAGCTCTGCCACTCTGACTATTTCTGATGGGATTTATTATTTTTAAACAATCCTATTCTATTTCTTCACCATTTCAAATTTTGGAACATTTTAAAGGATTATTTCAAAAGATTTTATAAATATGTTGACATTTTCCTGTCAAAAAAACTCTAGGAAATATATCCCATTCTCACAGACTGGAAGATGAGTCATTCCAAGCCTAATTCTACGGACACTTCTCTTAAAAAAGAGATTTTATACTTGGCAACTAACATACAATAAATGTCATTGAAACTGGATAGGATGGATATTAAAATAGATGTCTTTAAAGAGAAATCCTCAAGACAAATGGATTTAGTACATAAAGAACTACAAAAATCTCAAATATCTGACATTGAACAATCTCTTAATGATGTTGATGGAAGACTACAGGAGGGAGAGAATAATACTGAATTTTTATTAAAACAAAATACAGCACTTCAAAATGAACTATAGGATCTAGAGAATAGATCTCGTAGAAATAAACGGAGGATATTTGGTTTGCCAGAAAACATAGAAGGCAACAATATGGTGAGTTTTTTTAACTTCATGGTTACCATCTGTTTTAGAACTCCCTGAAGCCCTTTCATATGGAATTGAAAGAGCTCACAGATCTCTTGTTACTTCTTTAAAAAAACTCTCCCAGATCAGTAATAGTGAGATTTAAATAGTCACAAGATAAAGAATTAATTTTAAAAACTGCTTGGGCTAAATCACCCATAAAAATAAAAGAAAATACTGTACGCTTTGAAAATGATTATTCAAGTGCTGTCTTTCCAAAAGAAAAACTTTCCAGCCACTAATCAAAGAATTAAAGAAAAAGCAGATAAAGGTACACCTTTTATTTCCAGCTAGACTGAAACTATTTCTTAGTAATGGAATTAGAATATTTGATGACTTAGATTCTGCAGTTACATATGTAAAAACAAACAAAATAATTGATAAACTAGAGGATATGAAATGGTCAAATATTTATTTGAAAAAACTGCAGAGAACAACAGTTGGAAGACAACTGAAAAAAAGAAAAAACTAAAAGATAAATGACTGCCTTATTTAGCAATTTGTATGTATATGAATTTGCTTTCCCTTCCTTTATCTTTACTCACGTTTTAATGTAAAACTTGATATGCATTGCATAACTACTCTCTGGGTTGTACTATTTTAGAAGTGATGAATATGAAGGGGATCAATGTGGGGTTTTACATGTCTGTGTTTCCAGATTACATATTATGACAACTTGACTATCTAAGAGTCACTTAGAATGTATTGAATAGTCTCTGTCCTTTGTTTTGTAGATACATGGGCTCCTGAGCTGTTTATTCTTTTAATTGTAGCTTTGTTCTGTTCTATATGCACTAGACATTTATTTTGTGGATTCTCCGTTATGATTTTGATGTGTTATGTGTGAAATGGAAGCCTTATTTGATTCTACTTGCTTTATATTGAACGTTCATACACAAATTTCACTCCTCTATGCTCAGGGTTATGCACAAAGGTCACTAGCTGCTTTTGAACATCTGAGGCTCTTGTTGAAGCAATTCCCACTTAAAGACTTACGTTTTAGTTTCAAGAATTGTATTTCGAGCCATCTCTTGGATCTTTAGACATCTGCAATCATTGCGTCATTACCAGGACAAGGAAAATTATCTTTAACCTAATCGGAGGGGAAGTGGATGGAATGCTGAAATGCTGTGGGAGTTTCATCTCACTTAGCTGTTAATTCTTCTTAAAGAAAGAAAGAAAATCATCCTCTAGTTTCAAAATGTGATAGAAATTATGCTTCATAAAAAGCATATTATATACAGCTGAATAAACAGTAACAAGCTCACAAAATATGACAGTCTTAAAGAAAATAATGTGAAATGGGGATAGGTAGGAAACTACAGCAGTGACAAAGTGTTTCCACGCAATAAGATCCAATGTTCCCTCTTTTTATTATTAAAGTCATCATTTGTTTTCTGCTGCCACTCAAGTAATGTTAAAGTTAAGCAGTAACACAGATGAATGGGGCAATGAAGTGGTATCAAGGGAAGCACTCCACAGTATTTTATAACAATCCAGTCTTAGGCATCACCCATTTTACATCAAAACATAAGTACACTTTTGCTATGCCAGGTTCTTTAAAGTCTGATTATTTAGGAAATAGAGCTATAGAGATATTCAGGGAATATAACTGATTCTAGAGGTAAGTAGTCAAACAACTGACTGGAAAATATATGTTACAGAGGTAGTCTTTGAATGTTGAATTTACAATTGTTTTTCATGATTATTTAATCTTTTTTTACAGCAGATTCTTTACTTAAAGTAATAATAATAATGAATTATAACGGCTTATACTTGCTAGTTTTGCTTATTACAAGTCACTGAGATCAATTTAACTAACTAAACAAAACAGTTACAGAAATCAATACAGTATTGTTACCAATGAGCATTTGATAGTTTTGGAAGAAGTTTTTAATATGTATTAATAGGTACAAATCTTAAGTTTACTGATCAGTACAATGTTTGGTGTTACACAGTATTAATTTTATTCTCTTAGACCTTATTTATACACATTTAAAAGCTATTGAAAAGTTTTTATTTCAAGGGTATATTAAGTCAAACTTACATACTTAACTTGATGTCAAGACAAATTTCTGCATATAATGCCTATGTTTACTTGTTTGCTAGAGGTACCCCATCTAACATATACACATGTCAAGAACCACAGTCATGTCTTTTAATATTTGTGTTTTCTATAGACATTTTATTTCAAAGTTAAAATGCTAAATATTTCATTATAGTATTTATATAACAGTTCTCATTTTCAAGATCTGGACACATGCATATAAACAAGCTTTAGAATGGAAGAATTAGATTTAAATGATCCAATTATTTTATAGCAGAAAGCATATTTTAATTTTGATGACTGCTGACTGAAGTTAAATACCTTGTTTATTATACATATATCTTATTGTAAGAATACTTACATGCATATACATTTTTGGTGTTCATTTTTAATTGAGTATACATAAATTATTTCATTACAAGAAAAATATAGTTTCTGTTGTTAATAGGTAATGTTCTTCTGTAGTCAATTTGATTTTTGTGCAATAGCAAAACATATACTTCATAAACTCAAGTAACATAGAGTAGTAATTATCATCATTTTATATATTTTTAAAGGAAAACTTGATATTGTAGAATTAGTAAAGATACTACTGTATTCTAACACAAAATGTAATAAGGGGTTAAAATGATCTTAAAAGGAAGTTAATAGTAAAATTATTTTAATAATTTATACACGTTAATATAGTCTCCTGGAAATAAATTCTTATTTTGTTATTACTTCTAGTTATTCTATGTATAACTTCTAAATACCTATAGATACTAGTTTTATGTAATATGTCTCTATTAATGATAGTATTTTTCAGAACCTTGACTGTAAATAATACATTATATAGGATATCTATATCTCATATTCTACTTCAAAACAAAACTTTTTATTTTTGTGTAGTGGTGGTGATGATTTAACTGTTGTTGCTAAGAGGGTGGTCAACTTAATCAGATTATCTGTTTAAGTTGGAAGTTTTTTTAACTCCATAAAGGGGATAAGGGTTTATACATTTTTTATATCTTTGTATTTAGTTGTTTGTTTTTAAATGATGTCTAGTATTCATTTTAAAAAAAATATTTCATAAACATTTTTCTTTAGACCGCAGATCCTTCAAAATGGATTTTAATATTTTTTTGCTTTATAAATGATGCATATATAGTTAGTATTTCATTCTTTATCACTCAAGTAAGCTCAATATATTATTATACATGTTAATCTTTAAATGTTTATCTATTAACATAAATGGATTTAATAATAATTGCAAAAGGGGAATTTTTTATAAATATTTGAAGCTTTTTAACCCTAATGTATTCTTACAAGAAACACACTTGTTGAAAGATGACTTGAATAGACGTAATGATAAAAAACAATCAGCATTAACTAGTTCTCATCATCATCAGAACAAGAGGGGTGTTACAATATTATGGAATAATTTGTTACCATACACTAAAATAATAGATACATATAATGATGATAAAGGTATGTTCTGTTTTGTAACTCTGGAAATCAATAGGAAAATATATACTTTAATAAATATATATTGGATTCCTGGGATAGGTATTCATACTGTAAAACAACACTTAAACCAAATAGTACAATTATCCAAAATAATTATTATTCTAGATGAGGATTTTAATTGTATAATTAATGAAAAAGACTCAACTGCTACCGATAAGAGAAGAATACCATTATCAGCAAAAAACTTAACTGAATTTGCAGACACATATCACATTAGAGATTTTAATGACTTTGCAGAACCTGATTCACTTTTTTATACTAATTTCTCTCATAGGTATGGTACATATTCTAGAACTGATAGGGTTTACATATCTAATTTGTTAATTAATAGCAAGTAGAGTCAAAGTACATTCATGCCCATTATCGGATCATAATGCAATTTCATTTGAATTATCAATCAGTTCAACTTATTGTACCCAAATTAAAAGAATCCCAGCTTATTTAACCACTTTAGCAAATATTAAAGACTTCATTACATTGGAAATTAAACTATTTATAACTCTTAATAGTACTGTAGATGTATTAGACATATACATCTGGGATGCTTTAAAAGCATACCTTTATGGGAAAATAATAACATGGTATATTAATAAAAAAATTTGGGATAAGGAATTAAATATTCTTCAAGAGAAAATTGATAAACTTAAGTTACAAAATCAAATACATAAAACCAGTAAGATGGATTAAATAAATACTTTGAATAGTAAATATTTAGAAATTTTAGATCATAACACTAAAATTAGTCTTGAGAGATTTAAATTTATAAAGTTTTCTACCAATCCTAAGGTGTTAAATAACTGGTTATTAAAACCAAGAGGCTTAATAAACTCTAGCATATTAAAGAGATTTATTCTGACAGGAAGAAAAAGAAGGTAACAGAAATGGGTGATATTTTAATGGAGTTCAAAGAATATTTCAATAACATTAATCAAAGTCATATTTCATTAGATTCCAAAGATATCATAAGATCTTTTATTAAAAAACACATTACAAATAAATTAACTGATCTACAAATTAATGCTTTAGGTAAACCAATCTCAATGGCAGAAATCAAATATCAAATTAACATCTTAAAACAAAATAAGGCTCCAAGAAATGATGGAATTATACTGGAAATATATAAGACGATACCTAAAGAAGCTTTTATCTTATTATATAAGGTCTTTTCACAATGCCAAAATGTAACTAACATACCCCCCTCATGGAAGTACACTCTTATATCTCCCATATTAAAGGCTGACAAAGATTCCTCTAAATGTACCTCATATAGACCAATTTCTCTATTAAATGTGGATTATAAAATATTCATGTCTATTTATGCCGACAGATTAAAAAAATTCTCCCATTCTTAATAAAGATCAAACAGGTTTTATTTTGCATAGAAATACTTATGATAGTATCAAAAGCATGACTACAGTAATAGACCATGCATTTAACAAGACTAATTTAACCCTTTTAAATTTGGATATTAACTACACTTTTGATTTGGTCAATTGGAACTATCTTTTCTATACATTAGAAATGTTTAATTTTTCTAACAAATTCATACAGCTCATAACACATCTTTATAAGGGAAGTCAGGCATATATAAAGATTGGTCCTTATATCTCTCAAAAAATATTAACAAATAGAGGAACTAAACAAGGATGTCCCCTTTCCCCTTTACTCTCATTATGGAACCTTTAGCCAATCATTTAAGGATGAATTCCCACAAAAAGGGCTTTGATTTGAACCCTGAAGTATCTTCTAAAGTACAATTATTTGCTGACAATATCCTCCTTACTGTTAATGGAACAAGTGAAACTTTACAAAATATCCTTAATGTTATGCAAGACTTTCCAAAAAAAATCTGGTTTATATTTTAATGATAATAAAACAAAAATACTTTACATAAACTCAGATATCAAACATTGGGATTAGAAATTTACAAAATACTTGGTTGAATCAGACTCTTTAGCATACCTAGGAATTATACTAAATAAGAATATAAATGAAATAATAAATTCAAACAATTGTATTTCTTCTATAAGAAATCTAATAGCCAAATGGAATCAATTACTATTCACAATGGATGAAAAACTTTCAATTGTTAAAATATTACCTAAGATACTCAATATCGTACAATCCACATCATTAATGCCACCAAAAACATTGATAAAATAATTTAATAAGTTAATTTTTAAATGTTTGTGGGCACCAAAAAAACTCTTATGCATCACATGAGAGACTGGTCTTTAGGAGAAATAGGGTTGCCCGACATAGAATTATATTCTATTTCATCTGTAGTTAAGACCTTCTCTTTACTAATAAAAGAATACTATTCAGCTAGATGGAAACAATTCCAAGTAGCCCTTTGTTTTAATACTCATGAAAGATCTAATTCCAACAACTTTTAGTATTGAATAGTCCATTTATTTGGATTAAAAAAAATTACTTTACACTAAATACATTTCCATTATTAAAATATCTCTGAAACTATATATATAAAAATATGAATTACAAATACTGGACATTTATTTTTTTTCCTATTGCTTACACAAAAGATGTTATCCCTTCCTCCAACTTTTCTGACATCACTCAGCTTAAAGACAAAAACTGTATTTATTGGTATCAGCTTTTGGAAGGGGACAAATTAAATTATATAATAATAAAATACGACAAACAAAAATTTATGGTTATTGCTCCAAGTCTTTAGAAAGTTCATAATAGATAAAAAATAACCATATTCCACCAAGTTCAAAATCGCCATTACGTAAACTAATTAACTATTTGATCTTACTCTCTCAAACAGACACATTAAACAAGTGTAAGCTTTCAAATATTTATAGAATAATTAACAAGGAAACAAGACAATTATCTGATAACTACTGGAATTACTTTACCTTAATCAATAACAACCCACCCTCTGATAAGAAAATAATTTTGGAATCATCCAAACTGACTACATCCTCACTCAGATGGAGGATATATTCATGGAAATTCTTTAACAGAGGTTTTTATACTCCTCACAAGATAGAATTGATTAGTAAAGTAAAGACACTGTGTTGGAAATGTAAGTTATAGACCAAAGCTAATTGGTCACACATGTTTTATGATTTTATAGCTCTGAAACAATACTGGAACAATATTAATAATTTACTCCAAGCTCTTTTCTCTGATAACTTAATCTTAACAAAATATTTGATTTTGTTTAATACTCCGATACCTAAATGTGTCAGAAGAATTAAGTATCCTCTGTTATAGTCTATTTTGGCAGTAGCTAGAAAAATTATAACCAGAAACTGGAAATCTGAATCTTTACCCTCATTTACAGATTTCAAAAACACTCTAGTTGATTTATGACTATTAAATCCAGAAATATAAGAACTTCCCATACTTATAATCTGTGGTTGAACTTAAAACCTTATCAGAAAACAATGCACAAAATATGTAATAGTATTGTGAATTAGTTTCCTATTAGTAATGTGTTAATTTAACTAGACATCATTGTAAATACTTTAGTTGATATTGTTCTTTTTAAACAATTGCATATTTTCAGTTTTTTTTTGTTTAATATACAAATTTTTTTCAATGTATTTCTAACTAAGCTTGCTTTTTTTTAATAGTATTGTGAATTAGTTTCCTATTAGTAAAGTGTTCATTTGTTTGACTAGACATCATTGTAAATACTTTAGTTGTTGTTGTTCTTTTTAAAGGATTGCATATTTTTAGTTTTTTTTGTTTAATATACACATTTTTTTAATGTATTTCTGAGTTTGAATTTTGTATTGTTAAAACCTACTAAAAGTTGTTTAAAAAAATTTACACGGAGTAGGAGTCCAAATGATGACTTCTCAGTTTTGCCGTCATATTTCTCTTCTGTAAAAAAGTAATTAACAGCAATGTGTACTGTCAAATAATGAAATTAAGTGCAAGCCTCAATAGATTAGGATAGATTATAATAGATTAGGATATGATTTAGTTGGAATATATTTGTTATAAAAAGCAATACTTGTTTGGTATAGTGTCCTTGATTCACATTGGTTTTGTAAGTTGAGTTCCATCTGAAATTCATCAAGAGCGTCAGCTGGCTTTGAAGAAGATTTCAAGACATTTTCATTGTACACACACTTTGACTGATCATGCAAACTTTTTCTTAAAGGACAACCGCACCTACAGACTCAAACAACATGTTTATTTCATCATGGTTTGGTGTTCCCTACATTTTAACACCACTCTGGGACTATTTAGAGCTTTTTAGATATTTTTATATGTAATTTCTGACTCTGACCACATGGGGTCATAGGTTCATAGGTAGGTACTAGGCTATCAGCCCTGGGGCCTATACAAGCCCAGCCAAAAAGGTACCCTGACTTTTGTCACCCAAGAAAATTATTTTCCTGTGCCACTGTCGAGCAGAGCCACAGAGGTGATCCCCAGGGTGAATTTCCTATTTCCCATCCAATCATCAAGATTTTTCTTGAAGAATTGCTAATGAGGAGCTTTGTTTGATATAGATAGGTAGTTTATTCCAGAGTATGGGAAGTCTCTGGGACAGGAATCTATCCCACTAGCATGTTCTGTTTATTATGGTGACAAGGTTTAGGTCCATAGAGCGTGTAGCTCGGAGGGATTGGGATTTCTTTAAGTGCAGCATGTCCAACAGCTCTGGGTTTGACATAGCTTTGTATGTTAGGCAGAGATCACCTCTGAGTAGGCGATATGCGACGGAGTAAAGCTGGAGATTTTTGAGACGGTCTGCATAGGGCATCTGTTTGAGGCTGGTAATCCTCTTTGTGAGGTATTTCTGCAGCCTTTCCAGTTGTTGTAGATGTCTTGTGAGGTACATACCAAAAGGGGCGTTGTACTCTATAATGGGTCTAATGAGTGATGAGTAGAAGGGAACAATGACCTCTTTTTTTCTGGATGAGAAACCTTTTGTGATGAGGTGTGCCATGTAGAAGGATTTCCTGACTACTGTGGTGATGTGATTATCAAAGACTACTGTCCACCTGTGTCCCAAGGTCTCTTATCACACTTGCAGTGTTAAGTATACTACCGCCTATATTGTAGTTCATGGGTACAGAGTTTTTACCAAAGGGGATGACAATGCACTTTTTGGCACTGAGCTTGAAGCCATGGCTTTGACACCAGGCATCTGTCTCAGTGAGGCCCTTTTGTAGGATGTCCATATCGTTAGGAATTTCGATTATGGCTCCTAGTTTGCAGTCATCTGTGAACTTCGTTAGCCAAAGACCTTCTGTGTTAACCTATACTTCAGAGAAGTAGATACCAAACAGGAGAGGACCCAGGACTAAACCCTGTGATATGCCACTTGTCACTGGTCGGATTTGGAGTCTGCTACTTTCACAGTGTGGGTTCTGTCAATGAGCCAGTTGGCAACCCATCTTGTGACATAGGGATTTATACCTAGTTTAGTGAGTTGATCTATAACTCCAGAGTGGGGGATGGTGTCGAAAGCCTTGGCAAGATCTAGATAGGCTGTGTGAACCACCTTACCCTTATCCTTATCTATGGCTTTGGTGACTGCTTCAAAGAAGTCTATCAGGTTTAGGAAACATGAACTGCCTTTTACAAACCCGAACTGGGTGGGATCCAGAGTTTGGGGATTACCAATGTCTTTGTTTATAAGTTCCATGATGATATGTTCCATGGCCTTGCAGACCAGGCTAGTCAGGCTAATGAGGCGGTAGTTCCTGGGGTCCGTGGTGGCTCCCCCCTTGTGGATTGGGATAACCGTCACTGTGCGCCATTCAGCAGGCACAAAGCCTGAGGTGAGGCTATGATTGAACATGGTACTAAGGTGGGGTGCCAGTTCATTCTGTAGTTCATGTGGAACGCAGCCTGGGATGTTGTCTGGTCCCATGGATATTGTGTTCTTGGCTTTGGAGAGTGTGTGTTTTTTACCTGTGCAGCCGTGATTACAGGAAATTTGCATTCTTCTGGTATAGAGATGGGATCTTTAGGGGTGAAGGGGGGGTAAAGTTAGCACTAAACCTATCTGCCAGGATGGTGGCAATATCAGTTGGGTCTGTATATTTAGTGCGATTGTACTGTAACATAGAGCAGATCTGAGTGTTGCCATTGAGATTCTTAACATAGCTATAGAATGCTTTGTGGTTGTCTTTAGAATCAGTGGCAATTTTGTTTTTGTAACTAGCTTTAGAGGATTTGATCAGGGATCGCAGCTTCTTACTGAGACTGACCAGGGAGCTCCTCCACTCATGGGATTTTACTCTCTTTTGCAACAGTTTCTTCCTTCTGTTGTACAGTTTGTTTATGGCAGGGGACCACCAGACTGGCTTCCTTTTTTTGGAGGATAGCGTCTTGGTTCTGTTTGGGATAGCACAATCCATGCACTCATGTAAGAGCTTATAAAGTGCAATTGTGTAGGATTCAGTAGTCGTAACTGTATTGCCCATCTGTATGGGTGTCATGAAGTTCACCACTTCTGTCTTAAGAAGCATGAAATTGGCTTTGGAGAAATTTTCTACCATGGTTTCCTTAATGGGGGGTGGGGGTAGGATGTGGATATCTAGGGTAATTAGCTTATGGTTGGATCGGACCAATGAGGTGTTGACTTCAGGTGTGGAACACAGGTCACACATGTTGGTAATGACTAGATCTAGGATATTGTTGCTCCTGGTGGGGGTGTGGTTAAGTTGATCCAGGGCATTGGATTTTATGAATTCCAGAAAGCGTTGAGTGAAGGAGTTGGTACATGAGTAGTTTTCCCAGTTAATGGTGGGTAAATTACCACTTATAAAAAGCATGCGGGTGCTGTCACACAAGTCTGCAAAATATTTTGTGCTTATAGTGCATCATTTGTTAGCTATTTAACCGATCAGGAAGGAAAAATAAATTGGAGTTATGGGGTCTGGCATCTTGAAATAATTCTGACTGTTTAGTCTGCCTCTAAGTATTCCAGAATGCATTGCTTGTCTCCAAAAAATCGCATTAAGTCTGCCACATTTTCCCTAAAGCTCCTGTCAGTGCACTGATTTTACAGGCATTCACTGCTGTGTTTTATAGTCACCTACTTTTGGTTAAAATTCTATCCTTTTTCAATGACTACTTCAAACACAAGCAGTGCAAATGCTACAGAACAGAATTGAAAAATGCATTTTATTGCTCTTTCTTCTTAGAAATGCTAACTTGATTTCTTTTGTGAAGGCTGAAATCTAGTTCTTCAAGGTATCTCCCCTCCCCCTTCACACCTACCTTCCCTAGCTGTCAAAGAGCTAAGGGTAATTTGACCCATTATCTGCATGTGAATGACAGCTCACAGCAGGTGGCCAGACTAATGTACTGTTTTCTTGTCAGCCTTTCCTTCCTTACAGTGGGAGACTTTTTTTTGTTGCACTCCTGTCAAATTTAGAACCAAGCTCCATAGCAGTGTGAATAATCACTGTTTTGCAAAGCATCAAACTCCCACTTATTTTTCCTTCCTGTTTGGTTAAATAGCTAACAAATGATGCACTATAAACATGAAAAATTTCATAGACTTGTGTGACAGCACCCACATGCTTTAAGTGTTAATTTAAGAAAATTATAGTATTGCATACTTCTTGTAATCTGATGTAGTGATGTCGATTTAATTGTGACAGACATCTGCTTCTTATGTAAAAACATGCAATTAATGTCTACGCATGGTCATTGCAAATTTATGCTCTTAGTTTTTGCAGTTATTACTGAGTTTCTGCCTGTACTTTGTCACATATCGGTAGGGCTCTTCAGAAAAATGAGGTTATAGTTTGACATTTTTGCTAGGTTAAGAGTGGGCTGGGCAAGGCAGCTCTGACATCATAATGTGGGAGGTCTACTGGCTCTTCTATACAGCATGCAAATCAGGAGGAGATTACATCACTTTGGGGGAGGAAATGACCTGGTAGCTAGAACAAGAGCTCTGGCAGATGTGGCATCACCATTTCATAGCCAGCTAGAAGTTTTTCAACTTGGTTTTCAAACTGAAAGTAAAACAGTATGGAAAGGTAGGAAGCCTAACAGGGAAAACAGTTGAGTGGATTTGTTTTTAAAGCTGTATGGGTGATTTTTCAAGGCTATATCACCGCACAGGGACTAAAAGAGACAGCAGGTTGAGCAATCTGCTTTAATATCCCGTTGTTGTCCTTTAAATATACCTATCAAGATGGTAAGAAATTCAGACCATGTACTGTGCTCTACTGTTTTCATAGGCCTTGTATAGAGTGTTAGAAAGTGAACTTTTTCTGCAGTAAATAGTTTTGTAGCAGCTACAAATTCTGGATAAATGAAACAAATTGCTCACACATTTTCTGGACAAGCTGACATTTTCCTTGGAGCTTAGCACTCATGCCAACTGAATACTTATGTCCAATCATACAGCAATGAGTTGTCATTAAGAAACTGACTTTTCCTTTCTCTGTCACAAAATGTTTTATACCTATACAAAGTACCTAGAACCTGGTTAGAGTGACAACCCTACTAAGCCAGGAAACATGGGTGAAAGGAAGACTTAAAACTGTTTCTGATTGAGGACTACAGATGTAATAACATTTACTGCTCAAACTTCATTTTCCAGGAAGTGCTGCATTTTTGCTCATGGGTAAATTGAACTAATTTTGTGAAGCACAAAATTGAGCATTAATGCTACAAACTCATCATTCCTGACTGCCATAGATGGGGCACCATCTGTCATTATAGAAGTAAGCTTAATTAGAAATTAATAGAATTTATCCAAAAATGTTCACATCCTCTTCATATGTCTGTTTTTATTGTTATTTTTTGTTTCATAAGCCACAGTTGTACTACTCTTCTACAAGGACAATAGTTTGTGTTACAGCTCTAATTAAGAGTGCAAGCTAAGTCATGCCACTTGTGTCTATGTTTTTATCAAGATGCAAAACAATTCACTTGGCAGCCTAGATGACTTTTTGTTTGTTTGCTTGCTTGTTTTGTACCACTGAGCTTTTTTCAGCACAAACAATGCTTGTGAATATGTCCAGACACGGTTATAAATTCTCTATCAGAAAATAGCTTTCCCTTTTTACGCAAACCTTCAGTTGCAAGTGAACTGACCTTTACTGCAGCTTCTTAACTTTCAACAAAAGATATAAACAAAGACCATTACAAATGAACATTCTTTGTCAAAGGTTTGACCGTATCAACTTGCTGCTAACCATCTAAAGCAGCAACATGCTTTTTTCGCTGTAATTTATCTTATTTTACTCCTTGGACAGAACTATTTACTCTTAAGATATGAGGCATGACACACCTCTACAACATCCATTTACAAAGTCAACAGTCAAAGATGATTTTAAACACACACTCTTGTCAACTTTTTGTTTCATGAACTGAGGATTTGCTGTAGCCCACAAATTAAATGCAATATTAAGAATCAACACAATTACTGTGAACTCCATTCCAATCACACTAAATCACAGGTGAAAAATAGGATTTCTTCCATAACTTCCACAATTAGCTGAAAACAAGAGACACAAACAATTATTTTTACAAATCTCTATATCACTCACAGTCAGGTTTAGTGATACGACAATGCTACAATTGAAATATCCCACGATATTATTATTATTTTTTTTTTTTTACAAACATGCAGATTAGGACATCAGACTCTACTTGTAGTAACTCAGAGTTAAGAAGCATATAACTACAGGAACTGAAATTCCAAAAGGCATTTTTTTTTACTGAGGATGTTAAAAGCAATTGTAGAAAATGAAATATGAACAGGGTCCAACATTGTGCATGCAGGTGCAGAGAGAATATAAAAGCTGTACACAGATTTTTGACAGCCAAGTCACAATTCCCAGTAAAAATGCTTTCCTATTTATTTATTTAGTTGTTTGTTTATAGGTATATTTGCTTGTAATAACATTTCAAATACTATAAAACATTTTCAGAGACAATGAAATGGGGGGTTTATGTTAGAAAACCAAAAGGTATGTATGACTTTGAGGAAAAGTGAATCTGTGCATTATGGCCAGTGTGAAATTACAACAAAATTTCAACTTGAAAGCCAAATCATAGATTGCATTGTCATTGTGCTTCCAAAGCTAGAAGATGACTTCAGCTCCTCTCTGTCTCTCTCTCTATCTCTCTCACACACACACAGTTCCAGTGAGATGTACCACTTGTGAGAGGATACATCAACACTGACTGTGAAGATGTCACAACTGTAACAGCTACAGTAAGATACTTGAGCTTCTTGTCAAACACACCCTGACCTCCCCCAATAAACACACACACATACACACACAAGCATGTCATGATTACTTAACAGTGACCATATAAATGCCAAAATAAGTATGTTCACACTGCTCATTTTTCATATTAAGAAAAAGGCATAATGGCCATAGAAATTTAGCTTTAGTTTGTTGCTGACAGCCATACGCATGAACCCAGCAAGCTATTTCAATTTTTATTCAATGCTTTCATGGACAGCATGCATTACTACCACTACTTTAAAAGAAAGCCACCTTCTGTACAGTACACCTCCAAGGGTTTGATTTTGATAAAACTGTGATTAAAAGACCAGAGTAATACATTCCAATGTGTTGCTTGTAGACACATGTGCTGTCCTTCTAAAATATAATTTTGTTTATTGCTGTCAGCCATATGCATTAGCCCCAGATTTGTATTCAAACAGCACCTTCACAGGTAGCATGCCTCCTCACCAATACCCACAAAAGGAAAGCTACAGAACATCTCTGATGTTTGCTTGAAATGTTTTTTTTTTCTTCTGCTTATTTATACTATTTACTGCATTTTTATTGTCTGCAGCCTACTTTTGTACTGTATTTATAGACTGTGTACTATACATTGTTGTACTGCAATTGTCTGCATTACTGTGCCTGTTAAATCAAATGTTATTGATGTTTTCAATGTCTACAAAGCGTTCTTTGCTACTTTCACTGTTTAAGTATTTACTGGTATTTTTCACTGTTTAAAGCTATCTGTTCTGCTTGTTCTAGTTTTCCTGCCAAGCAGTGTTTAAATAATTGATCTGTTGGTTGTCTAAAAACATTCTTTAGAGCTTCCTTGCTGATTTTCTGCAGTTTTAAATGTTTTTTTACTGTCTCACTGCTATTTTACTGCTATGTTAAGATTCTCTAGTGTTTCCTGCTGAAACTAGGGTACCTAGTAGCTGTAGCATAGAACTGATACAGGCTTGCCACATCTGGGTTTGCTTGTTGTGGTTGTTTGTTCTGAGTTTTCCAGGCCATCTTGGATTGGAAGGGGCCTATCTACACTTTAGTGAGATGATTGTGTTGATTTAACACTGTCTGGTAAAGGGAGGTTGGTCTAGGGCTTGGAATGTGTATCCTCACTAGTCCTTTTTAATCTTTTTAATTTTTTTCAAGTTTTTAGCTTCTGGTATTTAGACCTTGCATTTGTGCAGGTTTCTGCTTGATTTTACCAAGCTGAACTGTGGTGGGCTATCAGCCACAACTCTGAGATGAGATACCAAATGACTAGAGGCTTCTGAGCTTCCAAAAAAACATAAGATGCCTGTTTTATTTTATTTTTTTTTTTTTGCTTATTTATACTATTTACTGCACCTTTTATTAACTACTGCATACATTTTTACTGTATTTATTTACTGTGTACTAAACTACACTGTTATACAGCAATTGCCTGCTACACTGTGCCTGTAAAATCGAATTTTATTACTGTTTTCACAGTTTGGCAATCTTTTTTTGCTATTTTCACTGTTAAGTATTTACTGATAATTTTCACTGTTTTAAAGCTACTTGTTCTGGTTTTCCCACCAAGCAGTGTTTAAATAACTGACATGTTAGCTGTCTAAAACATTCTTGATTCCTTGCTGATTTTTCTGCTGTTTTAAATTCTTTTTACTGTCTCACTGCTATATTTCTACTGTGTTAAACATTCTCTAGTGTTTCCTGCTGAAACTAGGGTAGCTATTAGCATAGTCCAGATACAGGCTTGCTGCAACTGGGTTTGCTTGTAGTAGTTTGTTCTGAGAACGTTTTCCAGGCATCTTGGATTAGAAGGGGCCTATCTGCACTTTAGTGAGAGGATTGTGTTGATTGGACCCCGTCTGGTAAAGGGAGGTTAGTCTAGGGATTGGTATAAAGCATCTTCATTGGTTCTTGTGTATCTTTTTAATTTTTTTTTCAAGTGTTTAGCTTCTGGTACGTAGGCCCTGCATTTGAGCAGGTTTCTGCTTGTTTGTAGCAAGCTAAACCAAGAGCCACAACTTTGAGCTGAGATACCAGGCAGCTAGTGGCTTCTGAGCTTCCAAAAAACATAAGGTGCCTGTTTTTTTTACTTATTTATACTATTGACTGCACTTTTTATTGCCTGCCACCTACTTTTATACTATATTTTTATACTATGTGCTAAACTACACTGTTGTACCACAATTGTTTGCATTACTGTGCCTGTAAAATTTAATTGTATTGCTGTGTTCACTGTTTACAAAGTTTATTTTTCCTATTTTCACTGTTTGTTAAGTATTTACTGGTATTTTTCACTGTTTTAAAGCTATCTGTTTTTCTTGTTTTGGTTTTTCTGACAAGCAGTCTTTAAATAACTGATCTGTTAGCTGTCTAAAACATTCTTTAGAGCCCACTTGTTGATTTTCTGCTATTTTAAACATTTTTTAGTGTCTCAATGCTATTTTTCTGCTGTGTTAAACATTTTCTAGTGTTTCCTGCTGAAACTAGGGTAGCTAGTAGCTATATCATAGTCCAGATACAGGCTTGCCTCATCTGGGTTTATTTGTAGTGGTTGTTTGTTCTAAGAATGTTTTCCAGGCCATCTTGGACTGGAAGGGTCCTATCTGCACTTTAGTGAGAGGATTGTGTTGACTGCACCCTGTCTGGTAAAGAGAGATCAGTCTAAGGCTTGGAATAAGTATCCTCATTGGTACGGCAGTAGCGTTGTTACCTCACAGCAAGAGGTTCTCCCGATCGATTCTTGGCTTGGCTTGGGAGTGCCTTCTGTGTGGAGTCTGCATGTCCTCCCAGCTGTTGGATAGTGTTCGAAAGACATGCGTGCGTAAATGGGCATGCCTTCATTGAAAGTTGGGTGTCAAGCTGGCACCTCGGCATTTCGTAAAAATCTACTGCCGATCATTAGTAAACTGGAGTTTCGCTGTGGCGACCCCTTACCGGGAAAAAGCCGAAAGACAAATAACATTGGTCCTTGTGAATCTTTTAAAAGTTTTTTTTTTTCCAAATTTTTACCTGCTGGTATTTAGGACCTGCATTTGAGCAGGTTTTTGCTTGTTTGCATGTTGTGCAGCACCGTGCACTGCTGCACAGTTGTGCGCCAACCTGGACAGTTAAATAAAACTATTTTTGCCTTAGATACTACTGTAGCACACTAGTGTAGTCCTCATCCTTAGCGCTTTCCTGGTCAAAGAAATACTGATAGTGAGCTGTAACCTATTAACCAGTCTGGAAAAAAAAATAAAACCACAGGCAGAAATATCCAACACCTGTGCTCCTCAGTGAATGATTCTGCAAAACCACCCCTTGTGACAACAGTCTTCAACCTAGCCTTATGGACAGTTGGACTATCCTTGTTTCGCCTGCCAACCTTACTGACTTGGGTCTCTTGAGGCAGTATAGCAATTGCCTCATATACACCGACAACCCTCTACTAATAACTCACTTTAGCACAGAGTCAGAGAGATGTATCTACACCAAGAATCTTGAATCCATTCTCTCTTGTACTCAGAACAGTAACATTGAATAGGTTATCACCTCACCCACCACGACATATGCACATAATACCATTCCTCATACACATTGTACGCATCAAACACAGAAATCTACATACACAGGTGTTCTCTCAAAAACTTACCTAAACACCAGAGACCTCAAAAACACAAGGCTGCTACAATTAACATAGTCCCCACAACACATAGCAACACTTGTGTCTCACCAACCAAGCCTGTAAGGTGAAACACTCAAAAACCAAATTTTCTTGTCATTGGAGACTCAGTAATGAGACACACAGATGTCCCACTGACCAGGTTGGACAAAGGGAAATTCATAGTCAGCTGCCTGTCCGGTGCCAGAAGTCATCAGATTATGCATGCACTCAGGTGACTCAGCAACAAGTACCATTTCATGACTCTGTCATAGTTCATTTTGGTGTGAATGACCTGAGACGTACCTCACTAGACTATATGAAGAGAGACATGGTTGAGCTCTCTGAGTATGTGTCCATAGGCAGGTATGTCCCCAGCCTAGAGCAGCATACTACCCAAACCTGGAATGATGCCACAGTATAAACAAAAATGATTGATTTCAGTAATTGGCTTGGTTTTTGGTGTCATTCAAAGGGGATCCAGTTCCTGTCAGCCTGGGAAGCCATGGTCAATAAACCCTCGCTGCTTTGCCAGAGACAGTTTGCACCTGGCACCTCTAGCCTTTTAGCTGCTGGTAAAGCTTCCTGCCTCCCCCATTGTGCCTTTTTTATGGAAGGTCTCAAAAACAACATTCTTGAAGTGAAATTAGCCAACCAGAACAAAATAAGGGCCATGCTGCTAAATGCTAGGAGCTTAAACCAAAAACTGCATTCCCTAGAAACACTTCTATCATGAGAAGATGTAGATGTCCGTGCAGTCACAGAAACCTGGTTCAAGGCCTCAGAGAGTACCCCAGCCTTGCAAAGCTACAATGCCTTCCACACCTTTAGATCAAAAAAAACAAAGGAGGTTGTGTTTCTATCTATATTACGGATAAATTCACCTCCCATCTAGTTAGACTGGACAACTCCGTGGAGTTACTCCAAGTCCTGGTTACAGTGGGTAAGACCCGCATTCAAGTCATAGACAGTTATAGATCCCCTTCATGAGTCATGAGACCTGTGAAGCCTACTTGACGAAATTGGAGACGATCCAAATTTTACCAAACACTCTGGTTAAGGAGTATTTCAATTATCCCAACATGAACTGGGAAACCTATACTAGCCTCAACTCACTAGCACAAAAGTTCCTTAACTTTGTTAATTCAAATGCCCTGGAACAAAATGTTCATACCCCAGCAAGAGGAACAAACATTCTAGATCTGGTCCTCACTAACATGTCAAACAGATGCACTACAGCAACTGTCAGACACTCATTAGTTAAATCTGACCACAAAACAGTCACCTTCGAGCTGGCACTAACACCAGAACTCACAAAGGGTGAAATCAAACTAAAAAACTTCACCAAGGCAAACTATACCCTCCTAGGAGAAGGTATAAATGCATTTCAAGCCCCACCCCAAGCTGGAAGATTTAATCACGCCGAAGCTTACACTAAAGCAATGTACAATCACTTGCATAAGTGCATAAACTCAGCTGTACTAGAAAGAATCAAAGCTAGAGCCCCAAGTAAAAACAAGCTGCATGGTGGACATCCAGCATCAACAAACTTTATAATAAACACAAAAAGTTGCTATCCAAGAAAACAAAGGCAAGGTCCCAACAATAGAAAAGCACCCTCTTCTGCATCAACAGGCAAATAAGACAACTTGTCAAATTTTTAAGAGCTCCTTTGAGACAAACTTAGCAAATCAGCCAAGAACAACCCATAAGGCCTTTTAGAGCTACGTACATAGCCTAAAAGGTAGGACTAAACCATTTGCAGATCTAGTGACCAACGGTATCAAACACACTAACCCCACAGACACAGAAAACCTACTAGTGGATAGGTTTGGTGAAAATTTCACTTCCTTATCCCCTCCTAACTTATCAAAAACCTTCCCACAAATCCTCCCCCCACCCTACATATCTGAAGAGGAGGTCATCAAAGCCTTTTACAAGGCAAAAAACATAGCTTCTATGGGATCATATGACATCCCAAGCTGTCTTCCAAACAGGTTAAAACATGAAGTAGCATCACCATTAAATACTCTTTTAAATCATAGCCTAACCACAGGCTTTGTTCATATGGAAGGGAGAACAGCAACAGTTATTCACCTCTCCAAAGGTGGACGAGTGGATGGAGCACCATAAATTCTTACTGGGGATACCACCCACAACCCTCCTGGACATGGCCAGTCATCACTAAATGCAATCTTGGGTACTGACTAGCATTTTCATGGTATTACATTGGGAGGAAATGGATAGGCTTAACATGACCTCTAGGTCGATAGCCTAGTAATCTCCTATGATGCTATAATCCTATTCGGAACCACAGTTTCCATCTCATTACTCATAAACACATATACTACTCCTCTAACAAACTATATCAGTTTCATACAATATTGTCCTGTGCTTTGATATGGCTTAATATCAGAGCTTTGGCTGGCTAACATCTACCTGAAATCAGCTGGACGTATAAGTGAATTTAAGTACACTTTTATCTGCTCTTTTGCATGTAGTACTGTATTTAATTTATTTGTGTTTTTCACTGAATATTAACTCAACTGAAGTTGTGGCTGTCTCTCTACAGAGTTCTTTTTAGAATTTCTGTGTAGCCATTGATAGCAGTGGGGGTAGTTTCAGCTCATCACTGACATTCTTGCCTTATATAAGTGGTACATTTTGAGTTATCTCTGCTTAATATCAAAGCTTTGGCCGGCTAACATCTACCTGAAATCAGCTGGACATATAAGTGAATTTATGTACACTTTTATCTGTTCTTTTGCATGTAGTACTGTATTTAATTTATTTGTGTTTTTCACTGAATATTAACTCAAGTGAAGTTGTGGCTGTCTCTCTACAGTTAGTTCCCCACCCACCCTCCTTGTTCTTGTTTTGGTATTAATGTTGGTGGCTTTGAAATTGCCCGCCCCTCTTGTAGATTTGTATTTGGATACTCCTTCTGGACCCATCTCATTTGCTCACTCAACTGAGTGCAGTGAGATCATATTCGGATTTCAGGCACTCCTACTGTGTACAAAGAGAGCACTTGGGAAGGACAACCCCTGTAGCATCTTAATCCTGCTCTGTTCCCTCCCTCAAAAAAAAAAAATATATATATTTTATTCAGCTGCTCTTACTGTAACTGTCTTAGTTGCTCTTCTGCATGCTATCTGTTCAGTCGCTCTTACTCTGCACTTATTACTGCTTGTTAGTAGCCTTTTACTTTACTGCCTTCTGCACTTTTTTTAGTCATTTGTTAATTGCATTTATTTGAACTATATTTGCTGTAGTGTTGCTACGCACTCGGATGTGCTGGCATGCACTACAATTTGAATTATATTTACTTCTGTTTTAGCTGCTTTTCTGTAACAAAAAAAAAATTCTAAGCTTGTTTCCTGCCTTTCCTGTAACTAGTTAAGTCCAGATACAGACTTGCTGTATCCAGGACTGTTGGTAAGCTTCTGAGCCCCCCCCCCCCAAGCCTTTCTGTGTTGCAGGAAAGCCTTCTAGCTTATCAGTGGGAGTGACAAGCACTAGGTAGCCTATCTACCATGGGAAGAGTGGGTTTTGACCCTGAAATTGTAGTTCATTGGCCGTTTGGGCAATTTTTCCAACTCTTTTTACTTTCTGGTTAAAAGTCCGTTTTGCATTTTGTCCCTGCCTTTCCTATAACTAATGTAGTCCAGGTACAGATTTGCTGTATCCAGGACTATTGGTAAGCTTCTGAGCCCCCACAAGCCTTTCTGTGTTGGAGAGAAGCTTCTAGTTTATCGGTGGGAGTGGTAAACACTAGGTAACCAATCTAACACAGGAGTGGTGGTTTCTGACCCAGAAATTATAATTTATTGGCCATTTGGGAAGCTTTTCCATCTCTTTCAACCTTATGATTTAATAGTTTGTGTTTGCGCTTGTTTCCTGCCTTCCCTGTTACTAGTCTAGTCCAGGAACAGATTTGCTGTATCCAGGGCTCTTTGTAAGCTTCGGAGCCCCCCAAGCCTTTCCGTGTTGGAGGGAAGCCTTCTAGCTTATCAGTGGGAGTGGTAAGCATCAGATAGCCTATCTACCACAAGAGGAGTGGTCCCTGGCCCAGAAGATTGTAACTATTGGCTGTTTGAGCAGTTTTTTCCATCTCTTTCAACTCTCTGGTTTGAAAGCCGCACTTGTGCCCGTTTCCCACCTTTCCTGTAACTAGCCTAGTCCAGTTACAGAGGTGCTGTATCCAGGATTGTTAGTAAGCTTCTGAGCCCCCCAAACCGTTCTGTGTTGGAGGGATGCCTTCTAGCTTATCAGTGGGAGTGGTAAGCATTAAAGGGACAATCCCAGTGTTTAAAATTTGGGTCCACGTTTAAGCTGAGCAGATTAACACCCACTGTGATGTCTGTGATGTCATCATGTAAATTCCAACCCACAGTGTCATTTTACTTTGTATATCCTGTTCCGTCTGCAGTTCCAGTTCAGTTTTAGCTCCCAGTGTGAACTCATCCTTCGGATCACAACATTCCTCTGAGATTGCTTTACACTTAAGAATTTACTACTTTCTACCCTGCCAGCCAGCTTCTGAATAAAATGAAATATTAACGGGAGAGCATTAAAGACGCCGCTTACAGAAAACTTTTTTTGCACTGACTCATAGCTTAAGTTGTATACATTTCACCCACCACCATACTTTGCCTGCACCTCTCCAGTAAATTCCATATTCAATTAAAAAAAACAGTTTCTAGTGTGAAAAAAAAGTTTAAACAGCTATTTGCTGCATTGTAGCTTTCTCCCGATTACTCCCTTGTCATAGCTCTTTAATTTGAGTCAGATTTAAGTGAAGGTCGAAAGATCCACAATCCGGAACGAATTGTAAATAACAGTGTAATCATTTTTTATAAATTATCATCAGAATGAAAAGGCTTCAATGAATTTGAAACGTTAATGTCTGCTTTACTGGATATAATGATACACCAGCTAGATCCGCAACTAGAGCAGAGCGAAGTGGTAGTGACGCCACATGCAAGCTGTCAGGGTTTGCAGGTGCTGATCGTCTGGGAGTCATGAAAAGCGTTGTATGTGTGTTGATTTAACTGCAATAAGCTGTTTACTGCTTGTTAGTTTCTAGCATAGTAAACAGCTTGCTGCAGTTTAACAGGAGGCGATTTTTCAATCAAGTGTAGATTCTCGCAGCCAGCGAAGTATTTCACTGTCAGCTTCCCAAGAGATGACGAAAGCACAAATAGGTTGCTGGTGCTAGGTTCACACTGTGTAAGACACAGGAATGCCAGTGCGAGTGTAATGGCATTCTACAGATTTATTTATTTATTATTCAGTACAAAGGAGAGGGGTGAGTTGATGGTTAAATCTGAAGTGAGTGTTTTTGGGAATGCAGTACCAGCATACGGACATGCTGCCAATTTATCTTGCTTTTTTTTTTGATAGCGCCAGCCTAAAGATAAGCACAGGTTACCTGTTGAGAGGCACGTCAAGAATATGAGATAAAATCACCGACCTTCTATAACATTTAGGACCGGAGACATAGCTGATAGTCAAAGCGGTTTTGCCTATTACTCAGCAAAATCACGGAACATCTGCAAAATGTCCCTGTTTAAGTTATTGTTCACAACCATCAACCTCCAGAATCACTGATTAGTACAGAAATAATTGGTGATAGCCAGAAACACTTTTGTAAAATATTACTACTATTAACCTGAGGTGTTTGATGGAACAGGAGTATGTAAATTAACGCGTATTTTCATAAGTTAAAGATATAACTCTAGATATCAAAATTATTTTTGAAGTGCCATCTCCACACTTTCTTCCAAATCACCACATTTAGGAGGAGGCAAAGCTGCATTTTGAACCAAATCATAGGCATCCCTGAAACTCAGAAACAGCTGAGAGGGTATTTTTTTTCATATCATGTTTGGAGTTCAGTCACAGTTATTGTAGCTGTATTCTGCATTTACATACTGGTTAGAAAATATTTTATATTAAAAGAATGTGTTTTGCATTTCATAACAGGTGATTTGTATACTTTTCAACTGTTCTGATTTTGCAGAATGTTTCTGATTATGCCTCATATTTTCCATGTCCTTCCCTTTTTTTTTTGTAAATTCCCGAGTACTGCAGTCCATTGTTCTATTGTTGGCAAACATCCTGGAATATTACTTCCACAATTCATATGGATTTATATGCATCAATAGCATATCTAAATACAAATATGGGTTCCTTTATATGAGACCCCTTGCTCCTACTACTATTATAACTGGGTGTCCTTCTTCCACATTGCCCCTGTTTCTGGCTGTAAATACTGATATTTTATGACTTTGTCTTGCTCTTTATATATAAGACACTAAAATAACTAGGTGTAGCATTTTAAATTATCAGTACTATTTTTATCTTCTTTTGGTGGACTATTATATCTGGTTTTCTCGCATCTGTTTCTGAACTGTAGGTAATGGGTGATCACATTTGATATAAACTTCATCATTCTCTATAATGCTCTGTGGCTCATGTTTTCAATGCTTCTCATCTTCTTCCATATTGTAATAATCCCCCAGTGCAACAATCGTGGAACATTATTATGCCATTCAGTATACAGATTCTCAGCCACGAGTATATCATACACAGCAGCAAGATATGCATCTGTTTCCGGTTCTGTTTTTCTGGAGCTGCATCTGTCTGCTTCTCCCACATGTTCAATGGACTTTGTAAACCAACATGTACGTAGTCCACTATATTGGGCTGTCAGTATTAACCTTTCATCTTTTGGTTTAAATTAATCCCTCCTTAACCATTCCTGCGTCAGATTCTGAATGATATTAGGTTTTTCCAGTTTTCTGTACTTGCAGCTATATTTATGACTGTTCCACATTTCTTGCCTTCTGATATTATCCCTTCTCCTTATTTAATTAATTAATTAATTAATTAATTTTTGGCACATTCAGTTCCTGCTTGATTTTTATCTACTTTTGATTTGTTTTCCATTCCTGCCTGAAATCGATATACTTCAGTTAAAGTAAACAGGGAAGTCATATTAGACTTGTTCTCATGTTTAAAAATTTCACTATGTATGAATCTGGTGAGTTCAGCAGATATGTCTGCAGTTCTATGATTGCAGATCTATACATGTAACCAATTTCAAGGTGGCCCACACCTCCTTCAGGACAAGGGAAATATAATCCTGATATAAAGTGATTTTGTTTATCATTTGATTATTGTGAAGCATTCTTCTTGTTTTCCTGTCCAACTGATCCAGTACCTTTTGGGGCCAGTCACTCACCCCAGAACTGTTTTCACTATTAGTTTTGGTCTTCTTAAATATTTCTCACTGAGTTTTGAACACATTTGTCCATGCTTTATTGTCGATCACGCATCAGTTCCCAGATATTTATTTAGTTATTATTTGTTTACTGGGAAAGTCTGACTTAGAACAAAGCCAATTTTCAGTAGAGGCCCAGGGAGAAACACTCCAGATGCATGTATTTATAAGTTGGGAGGAAACCAGAGCACCCAGAGGAAATCCACACAAACACAGGGAATATATGCAGACTCCGCACAGAAGGCACCTCAGCCGAGAATTAAATCGGAGAACCTCTTGCTGTGAGGCAACAACACTACCACGGCACCACTGCGCCGTCCGATTCTTGTTTATATATATTGCTGATATTTATGCACTATTTCTGTCTCAAGTTCCTTTATATCACATACCTGTCCCTGACTGATATTTTCTGAGTGCTGCAGCTATCCTGATTTAAATGTCACTTTTGTAAATGTATCAAGACCAAAGTACATTCTTATATCATCTGAGAAAGTTTTGACCACTTGAAGTTGTACTTTCAGTTCCTCATCTGATGAACTATACAGTATTTAAATCATCCACAGAAAGAGAAGTCTCTCTACTTTGTTGGTTTTTGGGAACGAAATTGTAGCCATGACCTAACCTGTTAAGTAAACAACTTAATGGATTAAGGACAAAGCAAAAAAAGCAAAAAAGAGTCGCACTGTAGTATACCCCTTTGAATTTTTATCCCTGAGATAACAATTTGTCCTTTATTGTGGATTAGCTGCAAAGTGATTTTTTATTGCTTCATAGTCACTGTAATGTAATTGATCAATGTAAGGTGTATCATATATATCTGTAAGCACTCCTTTATCCGTGACTGTGGGTTGCTGTCAAACGCTTTTTTGCACTCTGTCCATGCCATGCATTAGATTCTTTCCCTTTTACAATTCTCCATTATAACTTTATTTCTGAGTGCTGCAGCTTTGTTCTGTATGACTTTCTTTTGTTGCCTTTTTGTTCTACTGCTATGACAAGTTTTGCATCTGGACCTGGGGTTTTCCAATTAGGAGCTTTTCTTAATTTGGCTTCAGTTTCTCTAGCCATTACTTCATCACATTTCATATCCTTATGCTTGAACTTCTTAACTGTTTCTTTTATTATTTTATCCATTCAGCATCTTTGTTATGCCCAGCAGGGTCTTCATACATATTTCTCCAAAATGTATCCATTTCTTTTTTTTTTTTTTTTTTGTGGGTGTTTCTATTCCTTTTGCTTTGTTTCCCAATTTTCTATAAAATGTTTTACTTCATCAGTGAAGTGCTTATTTTGTGCGTTTCCTTTATAATTATCTGCACATCTTCTAAGTTTTCTCTCTGTGTTGATATCTTCAGTTTATTATTTGCAGAAGTTCACTCGGTATAATGTACCTAGTTGTTGATGATTTTTTTTAACTATCTGTATGATATATGGTGATTGAATTTCAACTGTTCACACCCGTTAATTTTATGTGGTTTACTAAATCCTTTGGATTAACAATGAAAAAAATCTGTCTACACAAAATAAATGAGGGTTTGTACTTCCCAATATTTTGTCTCTTGGTACTGTCACTTTTGGCTGGTTATGCCAGTTTGCTTAGTAATTTATATACATACACACACACACACACACACACACATATATATATATATATATATATATATATATATATATATATAATATTAATATGTGTGTGTGTAGTCATGACATAAACGTCTGAAAAATGGGCAACCTACCTAGAGCTTATGAAAGTTTCTTGAAATTGTAAGCAATGTAATGTCTTTACCACAATTTGTATACAAATGTGCACAAGTGATTTATATTAGTCAAAGTGACCAAATCACCTAAAGACAATTTTGACATGGTTGAGTGACTAGCCTGACATGGCATGCATATGATCTGGGATCTTCTATCTAGAGGACACTCCTTATCACAGTTCGTGCTATGGTTGAGTGACTAGCCTGACATGGCATGCATATGATCTGGGATCTTCTATCTAGAGGACACTCCTTATCACAGTTAGTGCTATGGTTGAGTGACTAGCCTGACATGGCATGCATATGATCTGGGATCTTCTATCTAGAGGACACTCCTTATCACAGTTCGTGCTATGGTTGAGTGACTAACCTGACATGGCATGCATATGATCTGGGATCTTCTATCTAAAGGACACTCCTTATCACAGTTCGTGCTATGGTTGAGTGACTAGCCTGACATGGCATGCATATGATCTGGGCTCTTCTATCTAGAGGACACTCCTTATCACAGTTCGTGCTATGGTTGAGTGACTAGCCTGACATGGCATGCATATAATCTGGGATCTTCTATCTAGAGGACACTCCTTATCACAGTTCGTGCTATGGTTGAGTGACTAGCCTGACATGGCATGCATATGATCTGGGATCTTCTATCTAGAGGACACTCCTTATCACAGTTCGTGCTATGGTTGAGTGACTAGCCTGACATGGCATGCATATGATCTGGGATCTTCTATCTAGAGGACACTCCTTATCACAGTTCGTGCTATGGTTGAGTGACTAGCCTGACATGGCATGCATATGATCTGGAATCTTCTATCTAGAGGACACTCCTTATCACAGTTCGTGCTATGGTTGAGTGACTAGCCTGACATGGCATGCATATGATCTGAGATCTTCTATCTAGAGGACACTCCTTATCACACTTCGTGCTATGGTTGAGTGACTAGCCTGACATGGCATGCATATGATCTGCGATCTTCTATCTAGAGGACACTCCTCATCACAGTTCGTGCTTAAATCAGTTAGTCTTTACATTGCTTTCCCTGATAGGCACCATGATTCTATTTCTGATGACATACATATTTCAGTCATTGTCTGGTGGTCATGATTGAACTCTGTGCTTTGTGCATGGGAGACAAAGAGCTTTATTATGGCAACTGTGAGGCCAAAGACTGTATTCAGGCAGCATTTGCAAGGTTAACTAAATAAAGCAGGGCAACACAAGTTTGTTTTGATACAGGGTGACCTGAATGATACTATCATGACAGATAGAACAGGATGTGAGGACTGCCTGGGTCCATATGGGTGGGACAACTGAAATAAAGAAAGGAAAAGCCTTTCCAGATTTCTGTCTGGCAAATGGCTTTATGGTGGCCAACACATGGTTCAGCAAGTATTAGTCACAAAAATCACATACAAGAGTAGGCAACTATTCCACTATGACCTCCCTGCACGTTACAGCTCCAGTCAAAAAAAATCAGGTGCTCTTAAATGATGTGGAATAAAAGAAAGATCTTCTAATAAGCCTAGAATCTTACAAAAGGGGGGAATTGCTAGGTCATTGCTGCAGCAGTCAGTGCTGTCTAAAAAGATTCATGTAGGTAGCTGTGCAGTCGCAGCTGCTTAAATGAATAGTGGTACCACGCTCCTGACTGATCGTCAGCTCTTGTGAGATGCCATTACCATGTAAGTGTTTGTGCGGGGGCAGCCATTTCCTTCACCCCACCATAGCAACATTACTGGCTCCCTTCAATAAAATGAAAAGCAGAAAGTCACAAATCTAACCCTGTTCAGACAGAAAAATACAAGTAGCAAAGAGCTGCACATAGAATTAACGAAATAATCTTGTTCAAATTAAATGTTGGCTGCATGAACAAAGCAAACTAATAGATCTACATTTCCTGCAGCAATATTTATAATAGAAGGAAAGGTATAATTCATGAAGGTCACTCATGTGTGTGTGTGTGTGTGGGGGTTGACAGACTCCAGTGAGTACAACTTTCAAATTCCTGGTTACACCCCTGTGTACTGCACACAGTTAACCTGTGATGCTAAGGGAACACATCACTTCAAGAAAATGTTCATTTATAGCACCACCACCATTCCTAGCGCCAGGTGTTGAACATTGTTTTTGTCTTCTTAAACTTTTAAACTAAACTGCAGTTCCCTGTTGTTGATCTACCTGTATGCAATATTATTAATTTATTTATTCTTTCAATCATTATTATTACATCCATGGTTAGATTGATAACAGGGAACTGCAGTTTACTGATGTTTAGTATAGTTTAATGTGGACATAAGTATATGAAGAATGGAATTGAAATTACTACATAGGGTGAGGTGGGAGTTGAGAACAAACAAGTCAATGCAACATTAAAGTCCTTTCCTGTAAAGTAAAGAGGTTGGGTAACACCATTAAGTGAGGTTAAGTCATGATACATATAAGAAAAGAATGCCTAGTAGAATTAGTGCAATAAATCCACTAGAATGACAAGGAATATAATAAGCTGTTGCAATTTGTATGATGGTCAGTCACACCAAATTAGTATTAAGCTTAGATATAACTTAGCAAGTCAGCACATAGATAGAGAGAGGAGCTTTGTAGTGGCAAAGATTTGAAGAGAAGTCATTACTTACATACTAGCAAGTATGTACAGATGTCCAGAATCCATGGTCGATGACCTTAAATGTGCAGAGGGGTAATAAGTTTTCAGCATAGACTATTGTTATGCAGTGGGTATTTTAAATTAGTAACACAGAAAGGAAATGCAATGTGGTCCTAGAAGTTAGAGAATGCCTAGACTTGGTTGACATTTTGCATTGTTCCATACCTCTCAACCTCTTAGAGCAAGAAAACTGGACAAAGCCATAAATCAGTTGGCTAAAGGCCCAAAAATAGGGACACTTTTGAAATATTGCTCTCCCAAACTTAGAGAATTGACAGAATACCAGGTGTGTGTACAGTTTTTATATCCACTGTATATACACACACACACACATATATCTGGGTATGTGTGTGTGACGGTGTACATTTGTGTGTATATATTAGTGTGTGTTTATACATTTTACAAATCATCAAAACCCCACATCAGCAAAGGTGAGATGGTCAGGACAAGAATATTGAAATGCCATTTCCACAAGCCAGCTGAACAACAAAGAGTAAGTAACCTGTTGCGCATGACAATGAACTTTGTCATTTTCCCAACTGTAGTACGATCTTACAGTTGTTATAGTAACTGGATGGGTTAGGGATAGTGTGATTTAGGTTTTGTTTCTTTTAGAGTAATTTTATTACTTACCCTGGGAAGATTTTCTGCTGGTTCGCTTGAAATGGGATTTCTAAATTCTCATCTCAACGATCTCTTCTTTGATGTTGTGTGGTTTTGATGATTTGATGTGTGTGTGTATAAGCGCTACAGAATCCTGAAAGACCAAAATCCTGAAAGTTCAAAATACTGAAAACTCAAAATACTGAAAACATACAGGATACCAACACTTACTATATTCCAGCACAAGTACATACAGAAACAAATAAAACACAAACTATATTACTTGCATCCATTCATTACAGGTGTAATGATAGTATTCTGCATGTATAAGGACATACTACACCCACCCATCAGTTTTACATACAGGGACCCTTTATCCATTAATTGCATGCATAATGACACTACTCTACATGTCTAATAGCACCCTACACCCAGCCATCAGCTCTAAATTCATGGACCCTGTATCCACTCGTTACACTTGAAATTACACTGTTCTACTGTTCTACATATATATAAGGCCATCCTATATCCATCTGTCAGTTGTGCATTACGGTTCCCTGCATCCAATAAGTTAAAGGTGTAATGGCACTATTCTGCATGTGTAAGAACACCCTACACCTAGCCATCAGTTCTACATACAGTACCCTGTGTCCATTCATTACAGGTGTAATGACTATATTCTGCATGTGTAAGAACAGCCTACACCCAGTCATTACAGGTGTAATGAGACTATTTTACATGTATAAGGGCATGCTACACCCAGCCATGTCAACCTCTGTTTCTCAACTCTTTTCTTAGGAAGCTGATATTTGTGGTTCCCGACTACCACTAAACTTATTTTTTTCACATTTGTTCCAAGTGTGTTGCAAGCCTATAAATAGGGTTCTTACGACTGTATACATAGCTTTATTATAATTTTCTGCAGATATCAATCTCCACTAAAAATTCAGTTTCTTGAAGTTTGTTACATTAACCAAAAATTGACTAAATATATAAAAAATAGTTGCATAATTTTCAGTTTGTGGTATGAGAAGCCCAAGTCAAATGGTTTGCATGTTAATTACTCTACAATTACTACAGTCATCCTTAGCTTTCTGTTAAGTGTTTTTCATCTTGGACCTACTGGGTTAAACAATGGGTGCCGGCAGAGGTGAAAATGGTCATATTCAACTTGATGAGGTGCTAAATGCATTAATTTCTGGCTTAATACTGACTATCATTTCAGTGAATGAGACATTTAAATGCTGAGCTGTTAAAACACTACTCTAAACCATGTTGTTGATGTTGCAGAAGAGGTCTCGATCCCTAGACAGAGTATTTCTGATGCCATTTAACTTGTTGATGTGCAGTAAATCCATCAGTCATGTGCTGGAGGATACCTTGTATGGCAGACCTGGGTCACCTTTTTCTTGTCTCTGGGATGCCAGGTATAGGCTTTGAGTGAGTCAATGTAGGACTTGTTGTTTAGGTCTTGTATCCTTTTAATAAGGCTTCTCTTTGTGTTCTAGGCTTTGTATTCTTTTAGTGAGGTGTCTCTGTGCATTCCAGTTGTTGAATGTGTCCAGACAGATGCCAAACAGGGCATTATACTCCCCAAATGATATTAGCATACTGCAAGATGGTCTCATAGCAACAAATGACTGGTGTCAAAGTCATGACCTTAAGTTAAATGCAAAAAAATGTATTATCGTACCATTCAGCAAAAGCATGGCCCCTACTGATTACCACATCAATGGCAATCCCCTAAGCACACAGCCTGTGTTGAGAGACCTGGGTACTCAGGTTGACAACAATCTCACATTTGACTATCATGTGGCAGCAGTGGTCAGAAAAGCCTATACTTGGTTCATTTCATAAGTAAATGAATTGCATCCAGACAAAAAGGAGATTATTACCTCTCTGTACTCCTCCCTCATTAGGCCAATAATTGAGTATAATGCCCCATTTGGTATGTAGCTCTTCAAACACCACCATCAGCTGGAAAAGCCACAGAGTTGCCTCAGGAGAATCCATGGCCTCCAACACCTGTCCTGTGTGGACAGGCTGAAATCACTGTTGCTCTGCTCGGTATCATGCAGATTGCTCACAGGTGATCTGTGTCTCACCTACAAGGTAATCTCAGACCCTGGCCTACTAGAGATGCTCCATATCTGTAAGTCTAACTACTCATGCATTACCCACTTAAAAGGCCTAAATCTAATATGCCACATCAAAAAAACCTGCTGGAGAGACAGGTTAGTTTCCCAGAGGCTGCCTGTCTCTGGAATGGCCTTCCCATGCATATCAAATGGAGTACCTCGCTGACCCTTTTCAAGCGCAACCTTGATGAGTGGATGGGAAACCAGAAATTTGTCCCATAGGTTCCACCTGTGTCCTTCTTTGACAGGAGTGACAGGTGCTGACTGTGGTTTCTTTTTTTGTGGATAAACTCTTGGCTAGATTTGTAAGGGCCTCAGGGCCATTAGCCTAGTAACCTCATATGATCCTATGATTTATATATATATATATATATATATATATATATATATATATATATATATATATATATACCTGTTGGCTAGCTCCCATCATGGCTTTAGGCCATTCCTTAGTACTACCTCAGCCCTACTCTCCTTCTCTAACATCATAAACCACTACCAAAAGAATAATAAACTATCCTCAGCCTTCTTTCTTGATCTCTCCAAGGCATTCAATATGGTTAACCACCAAAAACTCATACATACTCTGAAGGCCTTCTCCTTAGATAACCATGCTTTCCAATGGTTTCAATTCTACCTCTGTGGTAGACAACAGGCTGTCCTTTGGCAGAACAGACTATCCTCCCTGCTACCCATCACCCTAGGAGTCCCCCAGGGATATATTCTAGGGCCCCTTCTTTTCTCTATCTTTATTAATAACCTCCACTCTGTCATCCCAGAAGCAACATGTATTCAATAAGCAGATGAGTCCACTTTAACCTGCTCTGTCACTTCCCAGGCAGAACTATTAACACTGTCCCAGAATGCATTTAATACTGTGGAAAATTGGATCTCTAATAATCATCATCTGATATTAAACCCTAACAAAACAAAGCTGCTACCCCCCCCCCCCACTCGCAGGTCGTCACCACTATTCTTTACCATTAAATCTAATAATGGCACCATTATCTCCCCAGAATCCCAAACTAAACTCCTAGGCATCATAGTAGATAACAACCTTAAATTTGATATGCATGTGAGCCAAACTATCAAAACCATCAATAAAAAAACTTGGCTCCCTATACAAAATTAAACCTATTCTTACTTCACTTGCTAGAACCGCCATTGCTCATTCCCACCTACTCTCTACCCTTCTCTATGCCTCCCCTCTGTTTACCAATCTGAACAAATCTGACCTTAACAAGCTCTCAAGCTGTTATAACCAGATTGCTAAATTTGCCACAGGCACAGCATTTCGGACACACCACTGTCATAACCTAAATCTGCAAGGGTGGCTTGAATTACTGAGCCTACTTCAATACAACCAACTTTTAGTTGCATGTAAAGTACTCAATCAATCTGACAACACACCTGCACTTAAAAATGTCATATACTATAGTTACCTCAGACCACTTTGATCATCTAACAGATTACTGGCCCAAACATTCAAAACCAACAACTCGGTGGAGGACTCCCTTGTTTGCCAACTCTGTTGGCAAAACTTGGAACTCCCTCCCTGCCGATCTTACTCTAGCACCATTACTAACGCAATTCACAAAAAGTCTCAGACAACATTTTATTACTCACTGGCTATTCCCTTGCTCTAATCCTGACTCAGTAACATTTTATTACTCACTGGCTATTCCCTTGCTCTAATCCTGACTCAGTAACATTTTATTACTCACTGGCTATTCCCTTGCTCTAATCCTGACTCAGTAACATTTTATTACTCACTGGCTATTCCCTTGCTCTAATCCTGACTAGCTTCTTTTTCATAATTTTGCAAAACAGTACTTTTTGCTACATGCAAACTGAGCCATAATTATTAGTCTAGATACTTATAAGTCTGATAATGTCTGATTGTTTAACTTGCTCGACTATACAGAGTCTGCATACTGTTTGTAACATGTATTATATCATGGTTTTTGCCTGTAATTTTCTTTAAACATGTATTATATTGTGTTCTTTCCATTCCCTGTAGTTTTTTGTATTTTTTCCTGTATTCTTCTGCATGTTGTGATTGGAACTTTTCTCCCCAGACCTCAGCTGAAAATGGACATGTATCCAGTTGGACTATCCCGGTCAACAAATGTAAAATAAAATAAATACATTATGTCATTTTTTGAAACGTGTTGGCTACTATCAAGTTGTTTGACAGAAGTCTAGAGTGGCATCTCCTTCTTTATTCCTATTGCCCCACCCATGTGGACCCAGGTAGTCCTCCTATCCTGTTCTATCTGTCCTTAAATGTGCATTCAGGTCAGCCATTATCAACACCAGCTCCTGTTGTGCTGCTTTATAAAGTAATAAATATTTCATATATGTCTATATCTATCTATAGCTGTTATATATGTATATATAACTATATTAATGCATAATGTGTGTGTGAGCGACAGAGTGGATGTGCATGTAAGTGTATCTTTCTTTGTCTCTCTCTCTCTCTCTATATGTATATATATATATATATATATATATATATATATATATATATATATATATATATATATATATATATATATATACACATATACATATACATATACTGTCACATTCACACACACACACAAGTGTGTGTGTATTATAGGGTTAGGGGATAGACTGGGTAAGAGGATAGATTAAGGTGTGTGATTGTGACTGTTTAGGGTTAGGTTAGGGGACAAATTTACTGTGTGTGTGTGTGTGTGTGTGTGTGTGTGTGTGTGTGTGTGTGTGTGTGTGTGTGTGTATACACATGCAAATGTGTGATGAGAGTCACAACTATCTTCTGTAGTGGTAGTGTTATGGCAACAGCTTTTTTGTTTGTTTTAGACGCAGGCTAGCATTATGGACAGGGTTATCGTGTGTTACTACTGTGACACAAGGAGGCTTTGCTGGTTACAGTGGATCCAATAATCCTCTGAAATATATCTGAAAATAAAGGACATACATTATAAAATCAGTTGAAATATACTGATATATATATATATAAATAAGTACAGGTTCCATCATCAAGCAAAGTTTATAAAGTTTGATAAAGTACCGTAATGAAATACAAATACCATAATGAAATTCAATGCCCGAAACAAGTTTATTGGTATGTTAGAGTTAAGGTTCTTTAAGGACTATGTGTACAGTTTGTCAGGACCAAGCTACTAGGAGGTTGAGCACTTTCCCTTTCAATAACCAAAAGAATGTGCATTTACAGACTTAAAATATACAAAACAATCAGAGCAGTTTACCTTAATAGCTGTCGGTGAATATGGTTATGCACAAACCTTCTCAGTCCTGCTCATGTGGTACTGAAATTACATTGTGCCACAGTGCCTATAAATATGACAATGTCCTGTATTGGGAACCACAGTTAAAAGTAAAGCACATATCTATTTACACACACAACATATATATTGTTCTTCTGATTGGAGATAATGGCAAATTAGCTTCTCAAACCAGCGTAGGGTAGGGTAGTGGGGTACTAAAATTATGCAACATTGTCTTCATGCTTTATATTCATAAGGGTGTTCGGAAAGAGCAGTTACACTTAACATCATCCTTATAAAGGGGAAATAACGTATTCTATGCTTGAAGCCAACAGCTACCATTGCACTGTTTCAATATGCATATTAAAATAGATACTCCGAATCGTCAAAATGTTCTAGTCTTTAAGCTTTGACTTTAGTTTATGGCCAGCATTTTCTTTATGTGCACGTGCTTAACTAAGTCAGTTACATATTACTTTACACAATTCCTAGTGAGGATCGGAAAAGCAAACTAGATTCTGGAGCATTAGTACTATCGCAGAACGAATGCGGCTTAAAACGGACAAATGAACAACTGTAAAGCCAACTGCTCAGTAAATATGCACTGCTTTTCAGGGTCTTCTTCATTGTAAACTGTACATGCTCAGTGCTCCAGAATGGGATACTGCAGCACCGGCAGTCCAGAAATATTATTAGCTTTACCGCTTGGGTTACATGCTGAATTATAGAATGTACATAAGAATGTACAGGTGTTTTTCTCAAAACATACTTAGTTTAGGACAGTGGAAATTAGAAGAAATGCTGAATGTAAGGTGTTTTTCTAAAAAAGTACTTAGCTTAGGACAGGGGAAATTAGCATACCTTGTCACTCTGATGTGCGATGACCTGCCAATGAATGTGGACATGCCCTAACCTGCACAGAACCGCCCGTGATGTACTTCACTGGTAGATTACCTGAAACTCTACTGTCTGACATTACAGACTTAAGTATGACACTCTGACATTACTGACTGACTTTAATCTTCAGTGATTTACCAGAAAATCAAAACATTTTAAAAGCAGAAGGGTAATACTATGAGGCAAAATCAGGGACAGTCTGAAGTAGTTAATGGCCACTAATATTGCTTTCATAATTTTGTCTGACGATTTTTTGTTGTAGTGTGGGTATCTAGTTATTTCCACAGATTTCCTTAACTGGGTATAATTTATTCTTGGTTTTCATTAGGGCAGTTGTTGCAATCACAAATGGTATATTATATTATATTATATTATATTATATTATATTATATTATATTATATTATATTATATTATATTATATTATATTATATTATATTATATTATATTATATTATATTACATTACATTACATTAGTGGGGTGTAGGCAGAGGCAACATTTGTATGGGCAAGGTCAAGCATGATATCTATTTACTGAATTATGAAGACCAGGAAAGTCTACCTGGGTAGTTGTCCATTTTTATTGGAGGTCCAGGGAGAAAAGTTCCACAGTATTTCAAAAATATTCTGAAAACAATTTTACAAGCCTCAAAAATTAAACAAAATCTGTAGTTTAAATAATTGTACCAAATTAGATATAATGTGACAAAATTAGTTAAAACAAATACAACTTGTATATAAATAATTTAATTATTAGAGACATTTGAGACAGTTGTTACAAGTTAAAGATAAACTAGTGTAATACATACAGGAATTGCAATTTGAAGAGTTTCTACATTAAATCCTTTACTTCACAGGTAATCCATAACCTCAGTTTCTATTTCTTTAACTTCTCCATTACTAATCCTCTTTTCTTCTTTGTTCACTTACTTTTTGTGTTGTAAAATTTTCCATATCCGGATTCCTTTGCCTGTATTTCTCTTCAAATATCTTTGGTGCTGCTGTTTTTATATTGATTAGTTTTGCTTTCTCCTTTGTATAAATATCACACCATATTAAATCTCTTTTTCTTTTCCATGTCCATATTTCTTCTTCATATGTCTCCTGATCTTCCTGCTTCTCCTTACTTTGGGGACTCGTTCCATCATGCTGTGATGTAACCTATGTTAGACCTTCTACATCAAACCCTTCACTTCGCAAGTATTCTCTAACTTCAACTTATTTTTTTAACTTATACTTTACTGCTGTTCTACATTCCCTCTTTGTGATCTTATTTTTTTATTGTGAAATTTTCTGTATCTGTATGCCTTTCACTGTATTTCTCAGCAAATATCTTTGGGGCTGCCTTTTTTGTATTGATTAATTTGGCTTTCCCCTTTCCATAAATATTGCACCATATCAGATCTCTCTTTTCCATGTCCATATTCCTTTTCATACCTTAGAAAAATCTTTAGGTTTTGTTCTTTATATTTTTGCACTTCCATAGATGCTTCTTTTTCCAAAGAGATGAAAGTTTCCTGCTCTATATAATGTTTTTCCTGAATGATGCACTTATTAGCTAACTGGTAGCATGGTTTTATACCAGTTCATAGCACCATCTCTGCTCTTTTATCCTTCTCTGACCACATTAGTAAAATATCGGAATAATGAGCTTTTATCCTCCACCCTCTTTATTGACTTGTCAAAAGCATTCGACATGGTCACCCACCAACTACTCATTAACATACTCAAAAACCTGTCACTAGATACAGTGGCTATACAATGGTTCCAATCCTACCTAAAGGCAGGCAACAGGCTGTATTATGAGAGAATAACTTATCTTCTAACCTCCCGATTACCCTCGGTGTCCCTCAAGGCTCCATACTAGGACCACTCTTATTTTCTATATTTATAAATGACCTACATGCTGCAATACCTCAAGCTACCTGTATCCAATATGCAGATGATTCAACGTTAATATGCTCAGCCACTTCTCCATCAGATCTTCAGTCACTAACCCAAAATGTGTTTAATACAGCTGAGAAATGGCTTCTACACCAATCTGTTATCTTGAACCCCAAAAAGACAAAACTTCAGCTATTTACTCCCACCCATAGATCCTCCCCACTTAATTTTACTGTTACATCAAGTAATTGTACTATTATCTTTCTGGATCCCACTACAAAACTACTGGAGTTCATAAACTCAAATGCCATGGAACAACTAGTCACCATCCCCACAAGAGGAGAAAACATACTTGATCTCATCATCACGAACATGGGATCAAAATGTTCAACACCAGAAGTATACCCCTCACTGGTGAGATCAGATCATAAACTAATCTCGCTGGAGGTCCTCATCCCGCCCCCACCTGAAATAAAAAAGACCACAGTGAAAAACTTCTCAAAAGCCGACTTCACACTTCTAAAAACGAATGTGGTCTCCTTTAAGGCCCCTGAGCCAGTGGTAAACATTACTCAAACCGCTGAATCACTTACAAATGCCTTCTACCAGCACCTACAGGACTGCATGGATCAGGCAATCCCAAACAAAACTAAGACTCTTTGTACCAAAGGCAAGCATCCAGTCTGGTGGACCCCAGCCATAAACAAGCTCTACAACAAAAGGAGGAAGCTACTACAAGATAGAGCAAAATCCTTGAAAGGTAAGACACCTTTGATCATTATAAGTAAAAAACTAAGAGCTCTCATAAAATCATCCAAGGCAAATTTTGAGAGAAAAATCGCCAAGGACTCAAAAGACAATCATAAGGCCTTCTTTAGCTATGTTAGAAACCTAGGAGGAAACTCCCAGATATGCTCAGAATTAGTTCAAAATGATGTGAAGATTACTGAACCTACACACATTGCCAACATACTGGCTGACAGGTTCAGTGCAAACTTCTCCCCCCCCTCCCCCCCAAAAGGAGAGATATCTATATCAGAGGATTGTAGCCCCCCAAACATCTCCAACACCCAGGTGAGAACTGCCCTCACTAAGTCAAAAAACACAGCATCCATGGGACCGGATGGTGTCCCCGGCTGTGTGCTTCACGAACTCAACGAGGAATTAAACCCACAGTTAGGACAGCTGTTTAATCTTAGCCTCACCTCAGGATACCTTTTCCAGGAGTGGCGCACGGCGACTGTGGTCCCACTTCACAAGGGCGGTGCCTCCACCGACCCTGGGAATTACCGTCCCATTAGCTTGACAAGCCTTATCTGCAAAGCCATGGAGAGGATCATAATGGAACTCATAAATAAAGACATAGGGAACTTGCAGACTTTGGATCCAACCCAGTTTTGCTTTGTCAAAGGCAGATCATGCCTTTTAAACTTGGTTGACTTTTTCGAGACAGTCACCAAGGCCATTGATGAGGGAAAGGCAGTCCATACAGCCTACCTTGACCTGGCAAAGGCCTTCGACACAATACCCCACTCAGGTATCATCGAAAAACTCATCAGCTTGAATGTAAACCCATACATCACAAGATGGGTTGCAAACTGGCTAAGTGACAGAACCCACAGGGTCAGAGTTGCTGGAGCCATGTCAGACTCAAAGCCTGTCACAAGTGGTGTCCCACAGGGATCAGTCCTGGGTCCACTCTTGTTCGGCATCTACTTTTCTGAAGTACAAGCAAACACAGGAGGGTTATGGCTGACAAAGTTTGCAGATGACTGCAAACTGGGCGCCATAGTCGAAAACACATCTGACACAGATATCCTTCAGAAGGGCCTCACAGAAATGGATAACTGGTGCCAGAGCCATGGCCTAAAGTTAAATGCCAAGAAATGCATAGTCATACCCTTCGGGAAAAACAAGGTTACCCCTAGCTACCATATAGGTGGCAATCCACTGAGCACAGAAGTCATCAGGGATCTGGGGACCCAGGTTGACAGTAGCCTTTCGTTTGACACTCATATTGCTAAAGTAGTTAGGAAAACCTTCTACATTGCCCACCTGATCATGAAGGGATTCACATCTAGATCAAGGGAGGTCATCGTCAACCTGTACTCATCACTCATTAGACCTATGATTGAGTACAATGCCCCATTCGGAATGTATCTGACCCGACACCTGCAGCAGCTGGAAAGTCCCCAAAAGTTCCTCACCAAAAGGATAAAGGGTCTCAAAAATATGTCTTATGCTGCCCGACTGAAAGAACTCCAGCTCTATTCAGTCTCATACCGCTTGCTCAGAGGTGACCTGTGCCTGACATATAAGGCCATGTCAAACCCTGATTTGATGAATATGCTTCACCTCAAAAAATCTAGATCCCTCAGAACCACAAGGGCGGGAGACTTAAACCTTGATACGGTTATCAATAGAACGTGCTGGAGGGACAGATTCATCACCCAGAGACTCCCTATGCTGTGGAACAAAATCCCGGTACATGTGAGGCAGAGCACCTCGCTGGCCTTGTTCAAGAGGAATCTTGACCAATGGATGGGGGATCGCAGATATACCCCAGGGATTACTTCAGTGTCACTGCTTGACAGAGGCACAGCAAAATAATAGGCATAGTTTTATTCAAACTAAAGGGGTGGCGAAAGCCAAATAACTATGGGCTAGGCTTATAAATGCCCTTGGGCAGATATCCTAGTACGAACCTATGAACCTATGAACTTGGGGTACTAATAGATAACAACCTTGCGTATGATTTCCATATAAACAGTACTATAAAAACAGTCAACAAGAAACTAGGTTCCCTCTATAGGATCAAACCCTTTCTAACCTCACTAGCCAGGTCCACTATTGCCCATACCCACTTAATCTCTACCCTACTATATGCCTCCCCTATATATACTAAACCATGTAAAAGCAACTTGAACAAGCTGGCCAACTCCTACAATAACATTGCCAGATTTACAACTGGGTCTTATTACAGAACCCATCATTGTCACAATATTAAATAGCAAGGATGGTTAGAGCTGCCAAATCTTTTAACATTTAACCAAATAACAGTTGCCCACAAGATCCTGTATCAACCTACTAACACACCAGTACTGACAAATCTTATTTCCCCCTATAGCAACCTAAAGACCCTACGCTCATCTAATAAACAACTTGTGCAAATATGTAAAACTAACAATTTGGCTGGTGACTCTCTGTTCTCTAATACTGTTGGCAAAACCTGGAACTCTTCCCCCCAGTGGTCTAACTTCCCTTTCCTCAGTGACCCTATTTAAAAGCAAACTGAAACCATACTTTAAAGCACAATGGTTATGTCCCTGTGCTAACCTTGACTAACTACCTCACTTACCAATAGGTATTACTCATCGGGTTCAGGCACCTAGGCGGTGCGACAACCCACTGTGGGACAACTGGAAGTGGACAGATGGCAGTATGGAAATTTAGCTGCAGTGACAAATGCCTGCAGACAATTCCCTGCGAAAAGAAAATAACCCCCTGCACCCTAACCACAGGTGTCAGACAAAAACCCCATATGTGATCTAAACACTACACCCCCTAGAAACCACCACGTGCAACTAACACTGTAACATGCGCCTAGACTAGGATGCCAAGTGGGCACCAGAGTGGTACACTGAAACCTGTGTGCTGTGGGCAAGGCCTTTATTAATGCACAATGTAAAGTAATGTGGGAAGTGCTTGGTGCATACTAAACCATGATATAATCATAACTTATAGAAATGTGCCACAGCACGGAGAAAATCCTGCACATCATTATAGTCACACTTATGTTGCAGGATGTGTTTTAGATGATGCTCCCTTACAACAATTGCCTTCCTTCATGGTGTAACAGGCATCCCCCGCAACAGAGATTCTCGACGGGTATCTGTTAGGTTCTGCTCCTGTTGCAGGCCAGTCAAAAGATCTGATAACTGCACTGTAGGTTGTCCCAGTAACACTTTCAGCCGACGATGCCATGCCTCTACCTGGTTATTGGTCCGTGGGAAATCCATGCCGGTCACATCACTAACATTCCAGAAACGTAAAGGATAGGATGACGGTAGTCATTGCTGTGAGGAGCAGCAGGATGCATACTTGCGTGGTCGGCCTCGCACATAATGATGGTCCAGGAATATGCCAACAGGCCATGCACATTCCGGTAACATAGCAACAATGTCCACAAATGCAGGGATAACATCCTCAACTGGTAGAAATGCCAACGCAATTAGCTTGCGTATGGCAATGGAAAACGCAGCGTCCGTACCATACAGGGCTACAAGGTGGTTATGCTAGATCTGGCGCCAAATGATCTGTGCAAAGTGGAAAAGGCACCCTTTCAGAATACCCTTTGGAAATGCCTTATGGCTGGCATGGATCGCTGCCTTCTCAAAATCAGTCATTATATACTGTGGAGCCAGGGTACAGTCCTGTTCTGCAGTCATACTCTTCAGTATCTCCCACATACTGTAGTACACAGACTCTGACTTCCTAGTCATGAGACAGTACACCAGGGGGACAATCCTTGATGAGGTGCGAGTCCCAATACAGCCATGTAGTGTATATAGCTGACGACATATATTGGCCCTGGTAGGGAAGGTGCCATCGGCAAGAATGATGTCAGCTCTACGCAGATCACTTAGGTTCTGTGCTGTTGTAAGGAGAACCAGGGAATCCGTCCCATCCATATCAGATCTCCTACGGAGCATAAAGGTGCCACTGCGGAGTGGATAGTGGCTGACATCAATATCCGCAAGTGTTACTGGAGGTGTGCTCATTGCTGCACGTGCTCTCTGATGGACCCTGGTTATGCTACGACGTAATGTTGCACTACAAGGCATATCCTGCAGTACATTCTCATCCGCTGTGCCTAGGACACTCTGCATCACCAAACTTGGCAACTCATTTCCAGTTACCGCCCTCTGCCGCAGTTCTGCACGCAGTGTAGCAACCTGGGCTATTGTTGCATCTGGCCTGTGCTGGTGAGGCAGTGATTTCAGCAGTTCCTCACCCCCTTCCTGTCGTACAGTGATGGCATGACCTCTACAGGCCTGCAGTCTCCGCTCAATACATGCCCAGTACCGTTTAGGTGGCAGTTCACGCTCCAAATGGTATAGGTATCCCTCGACTACCAGCATCGGTTTGCCCCGTTGGCTGGGCACTGTTCTATACTTGTTGCCAAGCTGCCCAGGGCTATATCAGTACATAGCTTCCAGCATTGTAACACCACTTGCAGATGGCCTCTCGGCATCCATCACAGCATGTATAGTTGGTAAATCTATGTACGGACGGCGCTACTACACTCCCCTATAGGTTGTGCCAATAGTTCCTTTACACTGTCCTGTGGTGGAGCCTGTCTTGTCGTACTGCCTGTGATGGTGCACTGTGCAGATGTCAATACTACAGGTCCGTCTACCTGCTTGTTATGCTATGGAGGCACTATCTGCAGTTTAGACAGCCATGAGGCTAAACCATCTCCTGCTTCATACAGAGTTTCTACATGTGGTGTTCATGTCCCTTTAATCTCCCAGTTGTACCTGTTGCCCAATCAGGGTGTGGGGCCCTGCCTCGGTTTCAGTGGCAGAGGTTACATAGGGAAGTTACTCAGTGTTGCACCCTCCTCCACCTAATTGGGCCTACATATCTTTGTACACCAGCCACAGGGGACACTGGATGGGTTTACAGAACCTACCAAACAGACATGCTGCTTTACACTGGGTGTGGGGGCTGACACCGCTGTCTGGAAGTCTTCCCTGGTCCACAGTCCCCACCTGCCTCTGTACTAGGGGGGGCCATAGCTGGACAGATGCTGTGTGTTGCACTTATGGCTGTCCATGGATATGTCTGGGAATTGGAATGGACATATTCCGAATACTATTAACTCCTGACAGAGTCTGTGTAATGTGCTGTGCATACTTATGTAGTTGGAACTCTGTACACTGTTAGTTGCACGTGCCTCTTAGGGCCTTTACAGTCTCACACATCTCCATGGCTTGCACTACTGGGAGTATCTGTGCTATGATGGGTAATGTACAGGGGTTACTTTTTCTGGGCTGTCACGTGCTTCTTATATAGAGGGACATAGCGCATAGACAGGGGCAATGCTGCAGCTGCTTCCACTCTGGAGTCTAACTTTAGTCTACTGTGCCTGTTTACTGTTCGGGTTTGCCTGGAGTGTAGCTGATCTACAGGTAAGTTGTTGCCGTGAATAGTTTTGTGTATGTACATGTGTATTTTCTATGCGTGGGGTATTACTGGTTTATTGTGCACCGTGTCTGTGTGGGGTATTTGTGCTTGTGTTTACTTTTGTGATGTGTATGCATGGGGTATTTGTGGTTTATTGTACGTTGTGTCTGTGTGGGGTATTTGTGCTTGTGTTTACATTTGTTATGTGTATGCGTGGGTTATTTATGTTTCTTTTATGTGGTGTGTATGCGTGTGTTTTCACTGCTTCTTTGCTCAGGTTTTCTTGACAGCATTGCCGTTTGTGTGTATTACGCGGTTCTATCATTTGGTTTGCAGCGTAGCTGCTTTAGGGGTCGTCGCTATGTGTTTGATTTACTTCCGACGTTGATTCCGACGGCGGGTGTGTGTTTCGGCCGCACCGCTCTACGATCTGGCGGTGTCGCGGCCTGTTTGTTTCGGCGATGTAGCTCGCGGGCAATCGTCCCGCGATCTACACGCCGGAACCCTTACTCATCTTATCTGCATGTGCTAGATACTTTTCTGTTACCTAAAAAGAGTATGCATCTGTACAGTTGAAACATTTTTACCTGTGATTCATTGCTATGACTAACTATACCGGATATGAACTAAATGTGTGAGTAAAATTCTAATGTAAAGTAAAAAACTGTAATGTACCTCAACTTTTTGTAAAATCTCTCTTACTGTAAATGATATTGCAAATGTGGAGTTTTTCTCCCCAGGCCTCTACTGAAAATGGACATGTATCAAGTTGGACTAGCTCGGTCAACAAATGTAAAATAAAATAAAATAAATAAAATAAATATTTTGTATTAATGAACGCAATTATTATTTGAAGCTTCTAACAGTTTTTCTTGTGGAAGTATTTTTCTTTCCTCTAATTTCTCTCATAATCTTTTTGTATGTCTTGTGTCTGGAAATTCTGGGCTTCTTGCAAAATAGTAACAAAACATGATTTCTTTCTTAGGTTCATAGGTAGGTACTAGGCTATCTGCCGGAAGGCATTTATAAGCCTAGCTGGAATGTGTTGGCTTTCGCCGCCCCCTTAGATTAGTTCCCTGTGCCTCTGTCCAGCAGAGCCATTGAAGTGATCCATGGGGTAAACTTTCTGTTTCCCATCCACTCATCAAGGTTTCTCTTGAAGAGGGTTAGCAAGGAGCTCTGCCTAATGTAGATTGGAATCTTGTTCCAGAGCATGGGAAGTCTCTGGGACAGGAATCTATCCCTCCAGCATGTCCTATTTATTGTTGTGGTGAGGTTTAGATCCCTGGAGCATGTGGCTCGAGGGGATATGGTTTTCTTTAGGTGGAGCATGTCCATCAATTCTGGGTTGGATATGACCTTGTATGTCAGGCAGAGACCACCTCTGAGGAGGCGGTATGCAACCGAATAGCTGGAGTTTCTTCAGTCGAGCTGCATAGGGCATCTGCTTGAGGCCAGTGATCCTCTTGGTGAAGAACTTGTGTGGTCTTTCCAGTTGTTGCAGGTGTCTTGTAAAGTATATCCCAAATGGGGCATTGTACTCTATGATGGGTCTGATGAGTGATGCGTAGAGGGGCCCAATGACTTCTTTCGATCTGGATGCAAATGTGGATGTGATTAGGTGGGCCACATAGAAGGATTTTCTAACCACTTTGGCAATGTGATTATCAAAGGAGAGGTTACTATCTACTTGGGTCCCCAGATCCCTTATTACATCTTCCGTATTTAAGGGGCTACCACCTATGTGGCAGTTTGTGGGTACTTTGTTTTTTCCAAAGGGGATGACTATGCACTTTTTGGCATTTAGCTTTAGATTTAGCTTTAGACCATGGTTTTGACACCAGGTATCTATCTCAGTGAGACCCTTTTGGCAGATGTCTATGTCAGCTGGAGAGTCAATTATAGCCCCTAGTTTGCAGTCGTCTGTGAACTTGGTGAGCCATAGTCTTCCTGTGCTTGCCTGTACCTCTGAGAAGTATATGCCGAACAGGAGGGGTCCTAGGACAGAGCCCTGGGGAACAACACTTATAACCAGTTTAGAGTCAGACCTAGCTCCTGCAACTCTTATCATGTGGGTTCTGTCCGTGAGCCAGTTGGCAACCCATCTCATGACGTAGGGGTTTATGTTCAGACTGGTGAGTGTGTCTATAATAACTGAGTGGTGAATGGTATCGAAGACCTTTGTGAGGTCTAGGTAGGCTGTGTGGACCATCTTTCCCTCTTCTATAGCTTTGGTAACTGTCTCAAAGTCCACCAGGTTTAGGAGGCATGATCTGCCTTTAACAAAGCCGAACTGTGTTGGGTCCAGTGTTTGGAGGTTTCCAATGTCTCTGTTAATGAGATCCATGATGATGCGCTCCATAGCTTTGCAGACCAAGCTAGTCAGGCTTATCAGGCGATAGTTCCCGGGGTTAATTTTGGCTCCACCTTTGTGTGCGCCACTCTGTAGGCATGTAGCCTGTGGAGAGGCTGAGTTTAAAGTGTGTTTATATGAGGGGTTAGTTCATCTTTGAGCTCGTGTAGGACGCAGCCTGGGACACCGTCCGGTCCCACTGATGCTGTGTTTTTGGCTTTGGAGAGGGCTGTTTTAACCTGTGTGTCTGTGATTTCAGGGACACTACATTCTTCTGGTATAGTTATGGGCCCTTTTGGGGGTGAAGTTTGCAGTGAACCTGTCTGCCAGGATGTTGGCTATATTGGTTGGTTCAGTGTATTTTGTGCCATTCTGCACAAACTCTGAGCAGATCTGACAATTGCCACTTAGATTCTTGACATAGCTAAAGAATGCCTTGTGGTTATCTTTGGAGTTCATAGCAATTTTTCTTTCAAAGCCAGCCTTGGATGATTTTATGAGGGAATGTAATTTCTTGCTGATACTGATCAGGGATGTCTTCCCTTCTTGGGATTTTACTATTGTATGGCTTGTTTATGGCAGGGGTCCACCAGACTAGTTTCCTTTCCTTGTAGGAGTGAGTCTTGGTTTTGTTTGGGATTTCATGATCCATGCATTCTTGTTGTTGGCCATAGAGTGCATTAGTAAAGGATTTTGCAGCTTGGACAGCATTATCCTTTAGCACGGGGGCTTTGAAACTTCCACCTCTGTCTTAAGTAACGTGAAGTTTGCTTTAGAAAATTTTTTCATGGTGGTTTCTTTGACCAGGGGTGGTGGCGGAATGTGGATATCCAGAGTGATTACTTTATGGTCAGATCTAACCAGTGAGGGGTTGACCTCTGGTGTGGGACACTGGTCGCCCATGTTGGTGATGACCAGGTCCAATATGTTGTCACCTCTGGTGGGGATGTTAACCTGTTGATCCAGGGCATTTGAGTTTATAAATTCTAGGAAATGTTGGGCCAGGGAGTTCGTAATTGAGTAGTTCTCCCAGTTAATGTTTGGATAATTGAAATCACCCAATATCAGGGTGTTTGGGAGGACCTTTATGTTTCCCAGTGTTTCCAGGAATGTGGAGTGGGGGTCCTGGGACATGGTGGGTGATCTGTAGCAAGCTATAATTTGAATAGCAGTTTTTCCCATTGTTAGTTGCATGCGGATGATCTCTGAAGCATCGTGCTGTGCCACTAACCTGGAGGTGGGGGTATCCTTAATGAATATGAATACTCCCCCGCCTTTTGTATTTAGGTCCTGATTTTGGGGCCAAAATGTATGGTATGAGTTGTAGCCTGGTAGTGCTGGGATGCTCTCTGGAGCCTTAAACCAGGTTTCTGTTACTGCACATATTTCGATTTTTCTCCATACTGAGGAGTGCCTCGAGTGCGTGCATTTTGAAGTTTAGACTTCTGGCATTGAGCAGCATTACCCTCAGTTTTTTGTTACTTGTGCTATTTACGGCAGTGGGTTTGTCTTTTGATCCTTGCCTAAAAAAGGCACTATGGGGGTGGCAAGAGCCTTGGCCAGTATTCAAAAGCCTAAGGGTGACAGGTGCAAGCCGTCTCTAGCAAAGTAGCGTGGCTTGTCGAGCATGTCATCCCAGGCTGACAGACACTGGATCCCCTTTGAATGACACCAGAAGCTTAGCCAATTGTTGAAATTGATAATATTTTCTCTATATCATGGTATCATTCTTGGTGAGGGCAGGATGCTACTCAGGGTCAGGGTCATACCAGCCTTATGCTCAATAGTCCAGTTTATTGTCTTTATGGCTCTTTTTGGCCTATCAGTTTTTATGATGGTTTGTGGACTACTACTTCCTTCTATGCCGTGGGGGGGGGGGGCATCCTCCTCTTGGGCTCGGCCTGGCCCCATTGTAGGAATGTTTTAGTGTCATCAGGATTCTACTCTGTAAATTTTTTCACTCTTGGCACCAATGCGCCTACCAGGATTTGGCACTTTTTTATCTTGGGGCTTGTGCACCCAGCTGTCTTTTTTTTCATTTTTAACCTACTTTTGTCCATGATATATGGGATATAATATCCGGTCTATATGTCAGTGATGCCTTGGTGAGATTTTGTGAAAAACAAGGTCCACCTTGTGAAGGTACTCACCAAGACTTGCGGATGAATTCAGTTTCAGCAATGCTACTCCGCTTGCTGACACATTATCTCATTTGGACTCTATAGGATCAGTATAGGTGGCTACATTGAAAATCAACTCTGTACTAACACTTTTGTATTGCCTTTGAGGTTGCAGAATGCTTTGTGGTTGTTCTTGGCCTGGAAGGCCAGATTTACTGCAAATTTGGCTTTGTTAGACTTTATTTGTCCTATGAATTGTTTGTATAGTATAAAAGTTCTTTTATCCTGCTGGGTACTATACCTCCTAATTTTTGCCATGATTTTCTTTTCTTTTTTTTTGCTATACAGCCTATTGATGTTGTGATTTCACCATGGATCTTGTTTTTTGAGTTAGTTCTATTCTTCCTGGTATGTACAAGCTGCCTCTGCACTGCATGCTTGTATAGAGTTTCAGTGAAGAGTTCTGCATAGGCAGCAGCATTCTCAGAGTTTTGGGGGACTTGAAATGTTGCCAGATTAGCACTTAGCAGTAGAAAGTTAGCCTTTGAATAGTTCTTGAACATTCCAGAGTTAGCTGCAGTTCCAAAATTTATTTTTACTTCAAAGAAGACCATTTTGTGATGTGACCTTATCCAAGAAGACTTTACACTAGGGGGTGTGCAGCATTCTCCCATATTAGTGAGGACCAGACCCAGTATATCTGCATGCCTGTTTGATGTATTGACAATTTGGTCCAGGAATTTCTTTGCCTGTATGTTTACTGTCCTAAATTATTCCCAGTTAATAGTGGGGTAATTAAAGTTACCCATGAATATGATATTGGGTTGGATGGTGAGTGTTTCCATTAAGTTTAAACACATGCTATGGCTTTCCTGGACCATAAAGAGGAACCTATAGCTTGCAAGGAAGAGGTATGTGATTTTGTGTGTGATGATTTGAACACGGAGAAGCTCAAGTGCATTGCCCTGTTTGACCAGCCTTGAGGTATATTAATTTTGGATGTATTTTTGATGTAAATTGAAATAACCCCCTCTTTAGCCCCTGTCTGTGTACTTGCTGGTCTAAATGTGGGGAAGGTATTATAGCCTTCCACTGCCGATGTGCTATCTGTGGCTATAAACCATTGTCTCAGTGACCGCACAGATGTTAGCATTGTGAAAAGAGCTTGAAGGATTTGAAGTTTTTTGTTTAGACTTGTAGTACTGAGCATTAACACCTTTAGATCTTATTGATGATCCGGTGATATGCTAGCCAACTCATGCTAGATAACCAGACACCACCTATCCAGTAGCTTATTGAACTAGGGCTGCTATTATGGAAGACACACTCTGACATATAGGACACATAGGCCCCTTAGACCATTATCATGGTCCCTTGTGTAGTTTGGAGTAGACCAGTTCTGCAATTCATTTGGCAACATTAGCCAACATGACCAGCTCACCAATAGCCAGTTTTTACAATGTTGAGTCGCTATCCTTGACATGGTGTGTAGTCTGTGATGAGTGATCTCCTATCTAGAGGATACTTCACATCACAGTTAATGCCTAAAGTGGTTAGTTTTACAATTCTTACCTCAACAGGCACTACCTACAGTATGTGGTGCTACCCATGACTCCAGTTATTTGTTTATGGTGAGTTTGAGTTGACAATACCCAGCATGTTTTGGGAGGTGGGAAGTACTGTACAGAGACCACATGCAAACTCTGAACAGGCATTAACCACTGGTCAGGCTCAAGCCTTGTATTTTGTGCATGACAGACAAAGCCCTTACCCATTGTGTCAACTATGTTAAAGATTACATTGTTCCTTTATAGTATATGCTATTTACCATCTGATAATGGAGTGGGGACATTGTATGATCAGGAATAGCATGTGTATTAGAAGTTAGCTGCACTGTCTCAAGTTATTTATTCATGGCAAGACTTGTATGATCAGGAGTAGCATGCGTATTAGAGCACAGCTGCACTGTCTCAAGTACATTTATTATTTATTGATGGCATGACATAGTATGATCAGGAATAGCATGTGTATTAGAGCATAGCTGCACGGTCTCAAGTGCATTTATTATTTATTTATGGCACAACATAGTATGATCAGGAATAGCATGTGTATTAGAGCATAGCTGCACTGTCTCAAGTACATTTATTATTTATTTATGGCACAACATAGTGTGATCAGGAATAGCATGTGTATTAGAGCACAGCTGCATGGTCTCAAGTACATTTAATATTTATTTATGGCATGACTTGTATGATCAAGAATAGCATGTGTATTAGAGCACAGATGCATGGTCTCAAGTACATTTATTATTTATTTATGGCACGACATAGTATGATCAGGAATAGCATGTGTATTAGAAGATAGCTGCACTGTCTCAAGTTATTTATTCATGGCACGATTTGTATGATCAGGCATGTATATTAGAGCACAGCTGCACTGTCTCAAGTACATATATTATTTATTTATGGCATGACTTGTATGATCAGGAATAGCACATGTACTAGAGCATAGCTGCACTGTCTCAAGTCTATTTATTATTTATTTATGGTATGACTTGTATGATCAGGAATAGCATGTGTATTAGACACAGCTGCATGGTTTCAAGTACATTTATTATTTATTTATGGTACAACATAGTATGTTTCGGAATAGCATGCGTATTAGAGCATAGCTGCACTGTTTCTAGTATATTTATTGTTTATTTATGGCACGACATGGTATGATCAGGAATAGCATGTGTATTAAAGCATAGCTGCACGGTCTCAAGTACATTTATTATGTATTTATGGCATGACACAGAATGATCAGGAGTAGCATGTGTATTAGAGCACAGCTGCATGATCTCAAGTACATTTATTATTTATTTATGGCACGACATAGTATGTTCAGGAATAGCATGTGTATTAGAACACAGCTACACTGTCTCAAGTACATTTATTATTTATTTATGGCACGTCATAGTATGATCAGGAATAGCATGTGTATTACCAAGGCCATTGACGAGGGGAAGGTGGTCCACACAGCCTACCTGGACCTCGCAAAAGCCTTCGATACAATACCCCACTCAGGTATTATAGGTTAGCTCACCAGCTTAAGTATAAACCCCTATGTCACTAAATGGGTTGCAAACTGGCTCAAGGACAGAACCCACATGGTTAGAATTGCTGGAGCCTTGTCAGACTCCAAACCAGTTACAAGTGGCATCCCACAAGGCTCAGTCCTGGGACCTCTCTTGTTTGGTATATATTTCTCGGAGGTACAGGCCAACAAGGAAGGACTGTGGCTGACCAAGTTCGCAGATGACTGCAAACTGGGCTCCATAATAGACTCTCCAGCCGACACAAGCATCCTCCAAAAAGGCCTCATAGAAACAGACAACTGGTGCCAGAGCCATGGCCTCACGCTAAACGCCAAAAAGTGTATAGTCATCCCCTTTGGCAAAAACAAAGTGCCCACAAATTACCACATAGGTGGTAATCCATTAAGTACGGAAGAAGTAATTAGGGACCTGGGGACCCAAGTTGATAGCAATCTCTCATTTGACAACCATGTGGCCAAAGTGGTTAGAGAAACATTTTATATAGCCCACCTAATCATGAAGGGATTCACATCTAGATCAGGGGAGGTCATCATGCCACTTTACTCATCCCTCATTAGGCCCATAATTGAGTACAATGCCCCTTTTGGGATGTACCTTACCAGACACCTGCAGCAACTGGAAAGATCCCAAAAGTACCTCACCAAGAGGATCAATGGGCTCAAACAGATGCCATATGCTGCCCGGTTAAAGAAACTCCAGCTCTACTCAGTGGCATACTGCCTGCTCAGAGGCGATCTGTGCCTGACGTATAAAACCATGTCCAACCCGGAATTAATGGACATGCTGCACCTCAGTAAATCCAAATCCCATCGAGCTATGCGCTCGAGAGACTTGAACCTCAGCACTGAAATAAATAGGACATGCTGACAGATTCATAACCCAGAGGCTCCCTTCACTCTGGAATAAAATCCCAGTCCAGATTAGGCAGAGTCCCTCATTGACTCTCTTCAAGAGGAATCTTGATGAGTGGATGGGAGATTGTAGGTTTACCCCGGCTATCACTTCTGTGCCACTGTTAGACAGAGGCACAGTATACTAACCTCGAAAATGGGCATAGCACAATTAATTTAAAATGGGTGGCGAAAGCCAAACACAGTCTGGCTAGGGTTATAAATGCCCTAGGGCAGATAGCCTAGTATGAACCTATGAACCATCATCTTCCATGTCAACTGTCATCATCCAGGCTTGTGGATTACTTAACAGCAATATGGTAGAAATGGTAGCAATCCTCCTGCAATTTTAGAAATTTGTCTGAAGCTACAGGATGCAGAATGGATCAAAATTATACCTTTGAGCATAGCTGCACTGTCTCAAGTACTGTTATTATTTATTTATGGCACAACTTGTATGATCAAGAGTAGCATGTGTATTAGAGCACAGCTGCACAGCCTCAAGTACATTTATTATTTATTTATGGCACAACTTATATTATCAGGAATAGCATGTGTATTACAGCACAGCTGCATGGTCTCAAGTACATTTATTATTTATTTATGGCACAACATAGTATGTTTCAGAATAGCATGTGTATTAGAACACAGATGCACTGTCTCAAGTACATTTATTATTTATTATTTATTTATGGCACGACATAGTATGTTCAAGAATAGCATGTGTATTAGAGCACAGCTGCACAGTCTCAAGTACATTTATTATTTATTTATGGCACGACTTGTATGATCAGGAATAGCATGTGTATTAGAGCATATCTGCACTGTCTCAAGTACATTTATTATTTATTTATGGTACGACTTGTATGATCAGGAATAGCATGTGTATTAGAGCACAGCTGCATGGTCTCAAGTACATTTATTATTTATTTATGGCACAACTTGTATGATCAGGAATAGCACATGTATTAGAGCATAGCTGCACTGTCTCAAGTACATTTATTTATTTATGGCACGACTTGTATGATCAGGAATAGCATGTGTATTAGAGAACAGCTGCATGGTCTCAAGTACATTTATTATTTATTTATGGCACGACTTGTATGATCAGGAATAGCATGTGTATTAGAGCACAGCTGCACGGTCTCAAGTACATTTATTACTTATTTATGGCACGACATAGTATGATCAGGAATAGCATGTGTATTAGAGCAGTGCTGCATGGTCTCAAGTACATTTATTATGTATTTATGGCACAACACAGTATGATCAGGAATGGCATGTGTATTAGAGCATAGCTGCACGATCTCAAGTACATTTATTATTTATTTATGGCACGACTTGTATGATCAGGAGTAGCATGTGTATTAGAGCACAGCTGCACAGTCTCAAGTACATTTATTATTTATTTATGGCACTACATAGTATGATCAGGAATAGCATGCGTATTAGAGCACAGCTGGACGGTCTCAAGTACATTTATTATTTGTTTATGGCATGACTTGTATGATCAGGAATAGCATGTGTATTAGAGCACAGCTGCATGGTCTCAAGTACATTTATTATTTATGGTACTTGTATGATCAGGAATAGCACGTGTATTAGAGCCCAGCTGCACGGTCTCAAGTACATGTATTATTTATTTATGAAGGGCAAGGTATTAGAGTATGAGGTAGTGAAGAGGGTAGGATACTAGTTGTGTCACTGGTCTGAGGTTGCCTTCATGTGAGTAATTTGGAAAGGCAACAACAGTTTGAAAAGTGTCATGTAAGACTAAGGATTGTCAGACAAGGAATTAGCCACTCATCAGGCAATACAGACAGAATGATGACAAAAACCCCCCACTGTATCATTCCAGTTACTTGTCTACAGATAACAGTGGAATCAAGTACAAATGCATACAGTTGTAAGGTAGAAAGATAAATAAAACTGCTTAAGGGCATATCATACAGTGCAACCACTAAGTCACCAACATGTAGCATATAGCACGTATAGTAGGAAATGCATGAGAACAGCACAAAATAAAATATGAAATTAAAGGAATAGATGAGTGTATGTTTGCCCATACCTCTCAACTGTCCAGATTTTTGCAGAATGCCCAGATTTTCATCTGATATTTTTGGTCTGTTCCTCATAAAATGTGCGTTTTTCCTCCAAATCAATGAAGATGAAAGTCACTAAATAATGACCTATATTTGAGCTCAGACTTCTTATCCTTCAGAAAATGCACAATAATGCAAATTGTGTTAGTCGAGCAGCTTTCTGAGTTTATATGAGCAATGTAGACTACAAAATAAAAGGAACCGAAGACTGTCTACTCATGTTTGAACCCTGTATCACACATATGCCTTTTCATAGAGCTATTAGCAGGTAAGAAAACCATCACACTTGGCTAGTATTCAGAGATCAATTTGAACATGAAAAAAGAAACAAGACTGTTTCTATTAATGTTTGAAACTTGCATCTTTCACATGCTTTCTACAGAAGCTAGGGCATTTGTGTCATAAAATCATTGCACTTAGCTATCATTTAGAAATCTGCACAAAATAAAATATGAAATTAACTAAAAACTCTTGTTTACCAATGTTTTAACTTTGCACTGCTCAAATGCTTTCCTGCAGGGTATTAACAAGTCAAGTCATAACATTGCTGAAAAGCTAGTTTCTCTGAGGATAAAAAGGACAGTTGAAACTAATGAATGACTCAGTGAGAGCTGTTGTGAGTACAAATGCAATTTGGGAAGGAATCTGCCTAACACCTCTGAAGCTTCCTGTAAGCACCCTCCCCCAACCCCTGCAGCCATAGTTGGGACATGCCCAGAAAGCCAGACTGAAAATGTAAACAAAGACTAGAATCAAAACAAAAAAATCCCTGGGATTGTCCCTTTAAGGTAGCCTATCCTCCATGGGAAGAGTGAGTTTTGGCCCAGAAATTGCAGTTTATTTGGCCGTTTGGGCAGTTTTCCATCTCTTTCAACTTGCTGTCTTAAAAGCCTATGCTTGTACTTGTTCCCCGCCTTTCCTGTAACTAGTCTAGTCCAAGTACAGATTTGCTGTATCCTGGACTCTTTGTAAGCTTCTGAGCCCCCCAAGCCTTTCTGTGTTGGAGGGAAGCCTTCTAGCTTATCAGTGGGAGTGGTAAACATTAGGTAGCCTATCTACCACAACAGGAGTGGTTCCTGGCCCAGAAATTGTAGCTATTGGCCGTTTGGGTAGGTTTTTTTTTCCATCTCTTTCAACGTTCTGGTTTAAAAGGTGCACTTGCGCTTGTTTCCCACCTTTCCTGTAACTAGCCTAGTCCAGATACAGAGTTGCTGTATCCAGGACTGTTGGTAAGTTTCTGAGCCCCGCAAGCCTTTCTGTGTTGGAAGAAAACCTTCTAGCTTATCAGTGGGAGTGGTAAGCACTAGGTAGCCTGTCTACCATGAGAGGAGAGGTTCTTGGCCCAGAAATTGTAGTTTATTGACCATTTGGACAGTTTGTCCGTCTCTTTCAACTTTCTGGTTTAAAAGACCACATCTGCGATTGTTTTCCATCTTTCCTGTAACTAACCTACTGGGTAGTACTAGAAAGCCTTAAACTGATACAAGCCTTCTAGCTTAGAAAAGAGACTTTGGAGTGATTAAGTATCAGTTTTCTGTACTTTCTTGCTGTACTTAATTGTTTTCCACCTAAACACAGATTTTCCAGTGTTTATTGCGATTTAAAAGCTTGTTTTTTTTCACATATTGTACTTATTTGACTGCCTGCACTCTTAAAAAGTTGTTTTTTGTTTAAATAATTTATTTAACTGTTGTAGGCTACACACTAAAGTGCGATAGCCTTTTCTGATCATTTGTAGTCATTTAAAGCTGTTTTAAGTGTATTTTTTTTACTGTTTTTGCCTTATATTTTCAAAAAAAAAACAAAAAAATTCCTTGTTTCCCGCCTTTCTAAGCTAGTATAGTCCAGTTTTCAGGCTAGTGCTGAATTCAGGGCTGTGATGCTAGTTTCTGAGTTGCCCATACCTTACTTGGATAGAAGGAAGTTTCTCTGTTCACCTGTGAGAGAGGGGAGCTTTGAGCAACCTATCTCTCCCTGGAGGAGTGGTTCCAGCCCAGAAGTTAGTAGTTTATTGGCCATTTTGGGCTAATTTATCTCTCTCTCATTTACCTACTACAAAAAATGTGTTTGCACAGTTTTGCGCACTGGGCAGTGCTGGTTAGCTACGCTTAAATTATTCCCAGCTCCACTAAGTCTCCTCTTCAGTTTTTCCCTTGAAACTAGTCTAACTCTCAACCTAAGCACTCAAAAAGCATCTTACAGCCCAGCACTTGCTCAGACCTAATAGCAAGCACTAATATACCCGGAAACTGACTGCCCAGCAGGGCAAGGCTCTTTATTCACCCCTCACCAACCAAGCGACTAAGCAGCTCACCCTACTATTCAGGCATGACCAAAGGGCAACTTCAGGTGCACTCTCCAGTCCAGCTGGTGAATCTGGGTATACTGAGGCAATGTTACAACTGCTTCATGTACACAGACAACCCTCGCCTCCTACCACAAAACACTAACATATGCGAGAGATGCAATTATACAGCCAAACTGGAAGCTAAGCTGTTTCCACCCAAGACTGGAACAGACAGTCAAGAGGAGAAGGTTAACACTTGCACCACAACTCCAGCTGCACACAGACCTACTAAAACAGCACTGGCAAAAAATACACATAAATACATAAAATCATACTCAGAGGCTCTAAATAAAAACCTGCAAAAGCATCAGAGACCTCCAAAGAAGTCACCCAAATAACCTGCACTTCCTGTCACAAACCAGACAACACATAAAACACAAAATCAGTGTGCTGCACAATCACAGCCCTTAAGGCAAAATAACATACCTAACACACTAGTAATAGGTGACTCTATAGTCAGGCACACTGACGTCCCACTCACTAGGCTGGACAAGCAAAAGGTTACTGTTAGCTGCCTGTCAGGAGCCAGAATCTGCCACATAACACAAGCACTCAGGTCACTCCAGAACAAGTATAAATGTGACTCTGTCAGTTCATGTTGGTGTGAATGACCTGAGACGTACCTCCCTGGACTACATGAAAAGAGACATGGAAGAACTCTCTGATCATGCAGCCCAGGCTGGTATGACCCTGACCCTGAGTAGCATCCTGCCCTCACCAAGAATGATACCTCAGTATAAAGAAAAAATGATCAATTTCAACAATTGGCTAAGCTTCTGGTGTCATTCAAAGGGGAGCCAGTGTCTGTCAGCCTGGGACGACATGCTCGACAAGTCACATTGCTTCACAAGAGATGGCTTGCACCTGTCACACCTAGGCTTTCGAATACTGGCAAAGGCTCTTGCTGCCCCCATAGTGCCTTTTTTAGGCAAGGCTCAAAAATCAAACACACCTCCGTAAATAGCACAATTAACAAAAAACTGAGGGTTATGCTACTCAAAGCCAGGAGTTTAAATCTCAAAATGCACATGCTCGAAGCACTCCTCAGTATGGAGAACGTCGACATCTGTGCAGTAACTGAAACCTGGTTCAAGGCTCCAGAGAGCACCGCAGCACTACTGGGCTACAACTCATACCACACATTTCGGCCACAGAACACAGACAGAAACACAAAAGGAGGGGGTGTATCCATATTCATAAAGGATACCTACACCTCCAGGTTAGTGGTGCAGCATGATACCTCTGAGATCATCCATGTGCAAATAACATCGGGCAAATCTGCAATGCAAATTATGGCCTGCTACAGATCACCCTCCATGACCCAGGACCACCACTCCACCTTTCTGAAGACACTGGAAAATATGAAGGTCCTACAGAACACCCTGATATTGGGTGATTTAAATTACCCTACCATTCACTGGGAAAACTACTTGAGTACAAATTCTCAGGCCCAGCACTTTCTGGAATTCATCAACTCAAATGCCCTGGATCAGCTGGCAAACTCCCCTACCAGAGGTGAAAACATATTGGACCTGGTCATCACCAACATGGGCGACAGGTGTTCTACACAGGAGGTCAACCCATCACTGGTTAGATCAGACCATAAACTAATCACTCTGGATGTCCACACCCCACCACCATCCCCAACTAAGGAAACCACAGTAAAAATCTTTTCTAAAGCAAACTTCACCTTACTTAAGACAGAGGTGGTAAGTTTCACAGCCCCCACGCTAAAGGATAATGCTGCCCAAGATGCATCTTTAAAATGCACTCTATGAGCACCTACAAGGATGCATGGATCATGACATCCCTAGCAAAACCAAGACTCACTCCTCTAAGAGAAGGAAACCAGTTTGGTGGACCCCTGCAATAAACAGGCTATACAATAGAGGGAGAAAATTAGTTCAGAAAAAAAGCAAATCCCAAGAAGGAAAGACATCCCTGATCAGTATCAGTAAGAAACTAAGGTCCCTCATGAAATCATCCAAGGCTAACTTCGAAAGAAAAATAGCCAAGGATTCAAAACATAACCACAAAGCCTTCTTTAGCTATGTTAAGAATCTAAGTGGCAACTTGCAGATATGCACTGAACTACTGCAAAATAGCACAAAATATACTGAACCTACTGATATTGCCAACATCCTGGCAGATAGATTCAGTGCAAACTTCACCCCCCTCTCACCCCCAAAAGGGCCCACAACAATACCAGAAAAGTGTAGTATCCCAAATATCACAGATGCACAGGTGAAAACAGCCCTTTTAAAAGCCAAAAACACAGCATCAATGGGACCAGATGGTGTCCCAGGCTGAGTCTTGCACGAACTACAGAATGAACTAACCCCCCACCTAAACACGCTGTTCATCCTCAGCCTCTCCACAGGCTACGTGCCCATAGAATGGTGCACAGCAATGGCTACTCCTCTCCACAAAGGAGGGCCACAACTGACCCTGGTAACTATCGTCCCATATGCCTGACTAGCCTAGTCTGCAAGGCTATGGAGCACATCATCATGGAACTCATTAACAAAGACATTGGGAACCTCCAAACACTTGACCCTACCCAGTTCAGCTTTGTTAAGGACAGATCATGCCTACTAAATTTGGTTGACTTCTTCAAGACAGTCATCAAGGCCATAGCTGAGGGAAAGGTGGTTCACACAGCCTACCTTGACCTCGCCAAGGCTTTTGACACCATTCCCCACTCGGGTATTATACAAAAACTCACCAACCTGAACATAAACCCCTATGTCACGAGATGAGTTGCCAACTGGCTTACAGACAGAACTCACACGGTAAGAATAGCGGGCTCCAGGTCCGACTCTAAACCAGTCACAAGTGGTGTCCCACAAGGCTCGGACCTGGGCCCCCTACTGTTCGGCATATACTTTTCAGAAGTACAGGCAAACACAGGAGGACTACGGCTAACCAAGTTTGCAGATGACTTCAAACTGGGAGCCATAATTAACTCTCTGGCTGACACGGACATCCTCCAAAAGGGCCTTACTGAGACGGACACCTGGTGTCAAAGTCATGGCCTCAAGCTAAATGCCAAAAAATGCATAGTCATCCTGTTTGGGAAAAACAAAACACCCACGAGTTACCACATAGGAGGCAGCCTCCTTAATACAGAAGAGGTAAGAGATCTGGGGACCCAGGTAGACAGTAATCTCTCCTTTGACAATCATATTGCCAAAGTAGTTAGGAAATCCTTCTATGTGGCCCATCTAATTACTAAAGGGTTTGCATCTAGAAATAAAGAGGTTATAGTGCCCCTCTACTTGGCACTCATTAGACCCATCATAGAGTACAATGCCCCATTTGGGATGTACCTCACAAGACACTTCCAACAACTGGAAAGACCATAAAAGTACCTCACCAAGAGGATTACTGGCCTCAAACATATGTCCTATGCAGCCCGACTGAAAAAACTCTGGCTGTACTCAGTGGCATATCGCTTACTCAGAGGTGATCTCTGCCTGATTTACAAAGCCATGTCCAATTCAGAATTGATGGACATGGCCCACCTAAACAAATCCAAGTCACTGAGAACCACGTGCTCTAGTGAGCTAAACCTCACCACAACAATAAATAGAACATGCTGGAGGAATAGATTCCTGTCACAGAGACTTCCTATGCTTGGGAACAAAATTCCAAATTACATCAGGCAGAGCCCCTCATTAACACTCTTCAAGAGAAACCTTGACGAGTGGATGGGTAACAGAACATACACCCCTGGGATCACTTCACTGACTCTGCTTGACAGAGGATCAGTTAATTAATCAATGGGGCGGTGAAAGCCGACACACTCTGGCTCGGCTTATAAATGCCCTCGGGCAGATAGCCTAGTACCTACCTATGAACCTATATATATATATATATATATATATATATATATATATATATATATATATATATATAGCATGTCTCCTTCTCTTGCAAAAAAGAAAGGCACAATTCTGCTTTCAAACTTATAAGCAAACCTAAATAAGCAGTGATTGGCCAAAGGTGCAGTAATTCATTTCATCTACATAACCACAAGTAAGGAGGAGTTAAAGTTCAAACAACAACAGTTCATGAAAACAGGTTACATCTTCTCTACAAAAAAAGAAGACAGCATGCACTGTACTGGGCATTGCATACAAGGTAGCCATACACACCTACTCATATGCTTTATTTAAAGACACTGCACTGTTACAAGTTCACAGATAAATGCTAGGCTAACAGCCTGCTAACTATTACAAACCTAGCCAATAATGAAAGGATAGAGTCAAACCTTGCACCTTGTATCTCTAAGATAAAATCCTTAACCATATGCCAACCCTGCCTCCTGGTATGAAGGTACTAGTACAGACACTGGATCCTACCCAGTTCGGCTTTGTTAAGGGCAGATCCTGCCTCTTAAACCTGGTTGATTTCTTTGAAACAGTCACCAAGGCCATTGACGAGGGGAAGGTGGTCCACACAGCCTACCTGGACCTCGCAAAAGCCTTCGATACAATACCCCACTCGGGCATTATAGATAAGCTCACCAGCTTAAATATAAACCCCTATGTCACTAGATGGATTGCAAACTGGCTCAAGGACAGAACCCACATGGTTAGAATTGCTGGAGCCATGTCAGACTCCAAACCAGTTACAAGTGGTCTCCCACAAGGCTCAGTCCTGGGACCTCTCTTGTTCAGTATATATTTCTCGGAGGTACAGGCCAACACGGAAGGACTGTGGCTGACCAAATTCGCAGATGACTGCAAACTGGGCGCCATAATCGACTCTCCAGCCGACACAAGCATCCTCCAAAAGGGCCTCATAGAAACAGACAACTGGTGCCAGAGCCATGGCCTCAAGCTAAATGCCAAAAAGTGTATAGTCATCCCCTTTGGCAAAAACAAAGTGCCCACAAATTACCACATAGGTGGTAATCCATTAAGTACAGAAGAAGTAATTAGGGACCTGGGTACCCAAGTTGATAGCAATCTCTCATTTGACAACCACGTGGCCAAAGTGGTTAGAAAAACATTTTATATAGCCCACCTAATCATGAAGGGATTCACATCTAGATCAGGGGAGGTCATCGTGCCTCTTTACTCATCCCTCATCAGGCCCATAATTGAGTACAATGCCCCTTTTGGGATGTACCTTACCAGATACCTGCAGCAACTGGAAAGACCCCAAAAGTACCTCACCAAGAGGATCAAAGGGCTCAAACAGATGCCATATGCTGCCCGGTTACAGAAACTCCAGCTCTACTCAGTGGCATACCGCCTGTTCAGAGGCAATCTGTGCCTGACGTATAAAGCCATGTCCAACCCGGAATTAATGGACATGCTGCACCTCAGGAAATCCAAATCCCATCGAGCTACGTGCTCGAGAGACTTGAACCTCAGCACTGAAATAAATAGGACATGCTGGAGGGACAGATTCATAACCCAGAGGCTCCCTTCACTCTGGAATAAAATCCCAGTCCAGGTTAGGCAGAGTCCCTCATTGACTCTCTTCAAGAGGAATCTTGATGAGTGGATGGGAGATCTTAGGTTTACCCTGGGTATCACTTCTGTGTCACTGTTAGACAGAGGCACAGTATACTAACCTCGAAAAAGGGCATAGCAAAATAAATTTAAAATGGGTGGCGAAAGCCAAACACATTCTGGCTAGGCTTATAAATGCCCTAGGGCAGATAGCCTAGTATGAACCTATGAACTAGTACTTAAAGATGGTTCATTTATCTGATGTGAGCTTTGGAATGTAGCTCTATCATTGGCCCTAATTCTGAGCCAGTGTAACAGCAAAACTGCAGCCACCTGCTGTCAAGGTGGAACAGTGGAGCTGATGCTCAAGGCATGGATTATGTCTGCAATTGAGCCAAACTGTGGATCAGTGACCAAAAGTTGGATGTTAGATTTGACTTCTTCCCCAGTAACAATGCAGGAATGTGACAGACTGAACCTTTTTAATTGTAATTGTAATTAAATTAGCTAAACTGAATAGCTGGAATAAAGGCTTCTAGTTTTCTGCAAGTGAGAGAATTCAAGGTTCATGCAGTTGAGACATATTTCCAGTGGTAATTATATGTCTGTATCTCCAACACAGAGAACTTTCAAAAGTAAATATGTTTCTGTTGTTCTGGTAGACATTCCCCAATTCTGACATCATGTTACATCAGAATGCTTAATAACAACATATAGGGACAGTCCATGTCTTTTAACCTCCATAACATATGTATTTCAACTTAGAACTCTTTAAAACAGCTGGGTAGCATATGACATGCAAATCACTTTAGGTAGCTCATTACCCTTAAAGCTATACGCCTATATACAGTATTCTGCTTTACAGGCAAATGTCCAGCTGAAATCCGCACTACAGGGAAGATAGCAGCACTGCTCTTGGCATGCCCATATGGCTCCAGTAGTCGGGCTGGATGGACTGCTGTCCATCTGGGCTAATTCACATATATCAGGGTTTTGGATTCAGCAGTATACCTTAAGATGATTATAGGGCATAGCACTTAGACTATATGAATTTATGTATCTGTACATTGGATCCTGTAAGTTCTTGAAAAAAACACTGGTGTGCATGCATGTATCTGTCTGTCTATGTGCATATTGATCACACATACACCACAGAGATGTTATCTTCAATGACATCTACAAACATGTAAAGGGGTCCGAATGGAGAGATGAAAAGTCAGCAAGCAAAGGAGATTAGTAGTACTGAAATTGAATTCATCCTCATGTCTTGGTGAGTACCTTCAAGAGGTGGACCCTGTTTTCACAAAATCTCACCAAGGTGACACTGATGTATAGACTGCATTTATATAGCATATATCATGGACAGAAGTAGGTAAAAAATTAAGAGATAGCTGGGTGCACCAGGATAAAAAAGTGCCCAATCCTGGTAGGTGTAATGGTGCCAGGACTGGAAAAAATGACAGTGTTGAATTCTCAAAATACAGAAACATTCCTACAATGGGGCCAGGCCAGGCCCAAGGGGAGGATCCCCCCTCCCCCATTGCAGAAGGCAGTAGCAGTCCACAAAAGTCATAAAAACTGATATGCCAAAGAAGAGCCATAAGTACGATAGAGTGGACTATTGAGGATAAGAAAGAAATTATGTACTGTTACTATTACGCAAAAAGCCCAGAATTTCCAGACACAAGATATACAAAATGATTGACAGAAATTGGAGGAAAGAAAAAAACTTCCACAAGAAAAACTTTCAGAAGCATCACATGAAAATCTGTGTTCCTTCACAACAGATTTGTGAAAAACAGTACATAGATCAAGAAACTTTGATCTGTTTGGAAAAAGAAGCATCTGAGGAAGTGCAGAAATATAAACAACAAAGCCTAGATATACTTGAAAAGTATAAAAAAGAGATATGGACATTGGAAAGAAAGAGAGATTTGATATGGTGCAATATTTATGCAAAGGAGAAAGACAAACTAATCAATATAAAGAAAGCAGCCTCAAAGATATTCAAAGAGAAATAGAGGCAAAGGCATCCGAATATGGAAAATTTCACAGTAAAAAAATAGTGTCACAATGATGGAATGTAGAAAAGAAGATTAGTAAAGTAGAAGTTAAAACAATAGAAGATGAAGTTATGGAGTGCCTGTGAAGTGAAGGATTTGGTGTAGAAGATCTAACACAGGTTACATTACAGCATGATGGAGTGAGTCCCCAAAGTAAGGAGAAATGGGAAGATCAGGAGACATCTGAAGAAGGAATATGAACATGGGAAAGAAAAAGAGATTTAATATGGTATAATATTTATCCAAAGGAGAAAGCAAAACTAACCAATACAAAAAGAGCAGCACTAAATATATTTGAAGAGAAATACAGACAAAGGAATCCAGACATGGAAAACTTTACAATACAAAAAATAAGAAGACAAAGAGGAAAAGTAGAAAAGGACATTAGTAATGGAGAAGTTAAATAAATAGAAAATGAGGTTATGGAGTACCTGCAAAGTGAAGGATTCAGTGTAGAAAAATGAATGCAGAAAGCACCACAACAGGATAGAGCAATGGATATCCATATTAAGGGGAAACCAGTGGAACAGAAAGCAATTGGTTAAGTGCCATATCAAGATATCTTGCAGCCTTCCACAGGAAACCAGTATAAACGTTCACTTGAAGCTAGACAGCAAGGAAAGGAACAGGAAACGGTGGAAACTCTGATTCAGTAAATGTTAAGGAGTGATAGGACAGTTTGTTCCCATATGACAGAGCAATGGATGGCACAGGATGAAATTGAAGAGAGGGTGCCAAAGAAAGATGCTATAGAACTTTCTATAGAATGTCCACAGGAAATGGAAAACAAGGGATGTGCCCTCAGTTTGGAAGAAAATGAGCTAAGATAAGAGTTGCTTGATTTAACACATGGATAGATATATTAAGATCAATGACAGAAATAGACTGCAGAAGGTCAATAAAACCCAAAAAGTCAGAAGTCTGATAAAACAAATGAATGCAGTAATTAGGACTGTTCATAGAAATCCATACAATAGAACAGAAGTAAACAGGACATATTACTGTACAGCTAAATTAATAACTGATGAAGTTTTACCACAAGAACACAGGGTAGTGAGGGAAAGGAAGGGGAGAAATTGAATATCATCATGGAAGTATCAAACAGAGAAAACTGTAAAGCAGTTAAGACAAGAAGTGTCACTGTTAGAAGACTATAGAAGAGGGAACAGATCAATGTCATACTAGAAATTTGATATATTTAACTTGTTGTAAAGCTTGTTCTTGTTTCTATATTGGCAAGACAAATAGGTCCTTGTTGGAATGTATAACAGAACATTCTTATTGCATTAATATTGGTGATTCACACAATGCACTTGCCAAACATTTTATGGAAGCAGGGAATGAACATCATTTTATTTTTATGGCTATTGAACTTATTACAGCAAATACCTGGGGTGGGCATTTGAAAAACTTCACTGAGACAAGAGAACTACATTGGATCATAACCATGCAAACAAATAAACTTCCTGGCTTAAATGGCAGAGTTTCTATTAAACTTGTCTTAAAAGCCAGAAGTCTCTTTAAATGAAAAGGTTTTTTAATTTTTTTAATTATATAATTGATTGATTTGACTTCTTTAGAGTATAAAAGTTTGCTATGTGATTTGTTTTTTGTGGTCTGAGGAAACATATTGTATTGTGTGAAAGTGCTTACCCTGTCATTAAACCAGTTTTTATTTTACGCTCCTGGTCATGTATCTCTGCTTCATTGTTTTATCTTTATTTTAGATCAACAAAAATACTAAAAAAGATAGATGTTATAAAAGCAATGTGCAGTTTTAGAACAGACCAGGATCTGTCACTCACTATCTTAAATGAGAAACTAAAAATTTCAGCACAGGCGGAAAAACTTAGAAGATGCACGGATAAAATATAAAGGAAAAGTACAAAATAAGCACTATTGATGACCCAAAAATGTTTTATACAGAATTGGGAAATAAGGTAAAATGAATTGAAAGACCAGCAATAAAAGAGGAAATAGATACATTTTGGAGAAGTATCTATAAAGATCCTGTGGAACATAACTAAGATGCTAAATGGATAGAAGTTAAAGAAAGAATAAGGCGTTTAAAGGTACAGGATATGAAGTGGAATAAAGAACAGCCAGAGAAACAAACAAAGTTAAGAAAAGCCACTAATTGGAAAACCCTAGGCCCAGATGCAATTCCTAACTTTTGGTTAAAAGTATTAACATCGTTGCACGAAGACTTAGCCATGAGTAAGAACTATTTATATGAGCACCCCAAACAGACACCAACCTGGTTAACAACAGGAAAAACAATGGTCCTACTTAAGAGTGAACCTGTAAGCTACCCTAAAAAGTATATAACTTGCCTTCCGACAACGTTAAAAATTATACATGGGAATTGATGCAGACAGAGTTTATAGTCATTTGATGTATAATATGCATACTGCAAAAGGAAATCTCAATTTTGAATGTTACTCTCAACACTCATAACTGTACCTCCAAGTACAGCAAGCCATCTTCCAGTATACAACATTCCCGCAGTGCTAATAAGAACATATGGGCACTGCAATGGCTTGGCAATAACACCCTGCTTTTTCTCCTGGTTTCTCAGTTGCTGCTCAAAGACCTCCTACTGATTGGCCATGGCCTGCCCTCTTCCAATTCTTTCGCCCATGTAACACCCACATCAATAATGTGGACAGCATATCCTTCCAACTGGTCTTGTACATGGTACATCCAATAAAAACATAGTGCTATGCATTGAGGGAACAGTTCTCTCTCTCTCTCTGCAGTTGCTAGTCACCTTTATGTTGTTGAGGGATTATGGGACCTTACTATACTGCAGATCCCAAAATCAGTTTTTCCTGGAACCTTTTTTTATCTTTCATACAGGTGTGTGTATAACGTTGTTCTCCACTGACCTAGCTAAGTCCTGATATGCTTCTTTGTAACTCCTTACATTGCAGTTTGCTGTTAAAATAATGATCACAATGCTGTCTGCAATGTGATCGTTACTTGTTAAAGGCCAACAATGGGATTCTATTATAAAATGCTCAGGTTCTCTGTTCTTTTTCTCCCTATTTATTGTCCCTGCTATGAATAAACAGCAACACAGCATTTAAAATATTTTAAATTGACTGTTTCTCTTCACTAGAACAGTACCTTACTGTACAGTAGTGGTTTCACTTTCAAAAAATGTTTATCCCGCCCTGAAAAAGTCTCCAATTCATTGATGTCCTCAAGGCTACTGAATACAGGTAGTTTTCTAGGCAATTCCCTCCCCAAACTGACATTGTCATGACCATCCTAAAAACCCACCCATGCTCTGATGTCACAGCTCCCTGGTCCTTCCCCTACCCATACAGAAAGTAAAGCCTAGAACAAGGAAACAGTACATGAGTCAAGTAACAGCTTAAATTACCCTTAGCAGTTTGACAGCTAGGGAAGTTAGGTGTGAAGGGGGATGGGAGATGAGTTAAAGTAGTACAATTCAGGCTTCACAAAAAAAAAAAAAAACTGCTGTTTAGCCATTCTAAAAAGGAGCAGCAGTAAAAAGAACTTTGAAAGTGTGTTCTGTGGCATTTGCACTGTTTGTGTTTTAAGTAGTCATTGAACGGCATGAAATGTTAAGACAGCAGTGTATGCATGCAAAATCAATTCAGCGACAGGAGCATTAGGAAGAAAGAGGCCTGCATGATGCAGCTTTTTACAGATGAGAACTGCATTGTGGGATACCTAGAGGCAGACTAAACAATCAGAATTACTTCAAGATGCCAGACCCCATGTGCTCAGACTCAGAAATTATGTATAAAAATATTTAAAAACCTGTAAATAGCCCCAGAGTGGTGTTAACACCAAACCATGACAAAATAAACATGTTCTCCTTTAAAGTAACAGTTGCATTACAGACAGCATTGCATAGCAGCTTTATCTTCTCTCTGCATTCTGGATGTTTTCCAACTAATTCATTAAAGTAGTGATGTGCTTAACACCTCTGTCTCACCAAAAGCATTAACAGAAGTGCATTAAAGTAATCTTTAAAAATTATTTCTTATGTTGATCATTAGCTAAATTTGGGTTTATACAGAAATCTTGAGTAAAGATGTCAAGAGGTATGAATTACAGGTACTCTCTTAGTGCAGCTTAGGCTCCCCACTTTTTTGCTAGCTTTGTTTTGAAAGTTTTTGAAGTGCTGTCCATATTTACTGAGATCAGGCCAAAGTGCAACATTACTGACATTAATAAATATATCCCAACACTGAAGCTCTTCCTGTGTAGCATTTCAGTTGTCATGTAATAACGTCTTGATTTAAAAGGTTTAATTTCTTCATTGTGATGTTTCATTCATTTCATATGGTCAAAGAACTATTAGTGTCCACCTTGCTTTTGAAATTAATAGCGTGCTTCCAAAAAGTCACGTGTTGTGAGCAATAATCTGCCTTGTGTGCAACCCTTCTGGTTGTTTCTGAACTGGTTTGATCTTCTACATTGATAATGAGATGATAAAAGTCCTTAGAAGTGGAATAAAAAAGACAGTTTCTTGGTATCACAAAGGCTAGGTGAACAAAATGTGCATTAGCACTGCAATTAATCAAGTATGAAGAAACACGCCTGAGCTGAACCACAGTATTACTGCAAAATAACTGTCAGTTGTCCTACTGTTTTAAAGTGGTAGATTAATTACTTAATGAAATTTATTTGTTAAATTTTATTTTTTTTCCTGCCCATGGCTTCCAATTGCCATATCTTTATTTGCATGAAAAAAAGTCTGAGTACCACAAGGGTGGATTTTGTATAATAGTTAAGATTTTTTTCCATCATGGATATAAGATACAGGCTTTAATTCTGACCTGTGGCTAATACCCAGAGCTTGTAACAGTCAGCAAACTAATAGCCTAGTGTTTATCTCTATCAACCCATTAGCTTTACTTGCAGACAATGTAAGCAAGCATTTGAAGTAAAACTGTGTTTCTTATAATGCATATCATCTCCCTTTCTGTGATAGTGAGTACTTGTCCTGAAAATTAACTGCATTTTATCTCATAAACTTTGCTTAGGTGTTACTGTAATCAATGCATAAATAGTATAGCCTAGGCAGAACCGCTGAAATGTTTTTTCGGGCTTCTTCATGAACTATACCACAATTCAAAGAAAAAGAATAATCAGAAGTGCTGTATTTCTGTTAGACTTCATAGTTATTTATTGCACCCTTGAGACAATTTTGCCAAGTATTCCAGATATTTCAGGACATTTTTCAAATTTTAGTACCCACCACAAATTTTTACTATCAGTCCTGTAAGTATATGTACGTATGTATGTCTATATATATATGTGTGTGTGTGTGTGTATATATGTATATATATATATATATATATATATATATATAGAGAGAGAGAGAGAGAGAGAGTTTACTATCAAAAGACTAAGTCATATGGTCAACAGTTATAACATTGAAAGTCATTTCTGCGAACGTCATAAAAACTGAAAAAAAATATTAAAGTTTAAATAGTCGAAAAACACCTGCAGCGCTGAAAGTATTGTTTTTGCAGGGGGCAAGCCTCCCCTGCTACTTATATATTACAACTCTGAGATCGCACTACAGTGCTGACAAGGTTCTTGCTCTGCTGTCGACACTTTTTCAACAGGTAATTAGCATGCATTAACTGTCAACGAAATGAACCAATTAATATTCATGTGTCAGTGATATGGGTCACTCAAATGAATTTCAGATCTTTTGAATTTCAAACATTTGATTGTAAACTATATATATATATATATATATATATATATATATATATATATATATATATATATGACTTTTATGGTTTCATGAGTAAAGTTCACTTGGTCTACAAAGTGAATTGTTGCACTGTGTACAAACAGCTAATTGAGCAGCTACTTTTTTTGGTTGGGAAGGGAGGGAGAGTGTGTGTGTGTGTTAGGGTTAGAGCAGAAGCAGATGTTAGGTAAGTATACATATGCACTGTGTGTGTTTGGGTTTGAGTAAGTGTTAGGTAAGGAAATACATATATATATATATATATATATATATATATATATATATATATATATATATATATTTATATAAAGGTTCATAGGTGTTTATGAGGCCAATGACCTTTTTAAGCCTAGCCATGCATCCCAAATCTCTGACAAGTGGATGTGTGAGTGTCTAAGGGTTATGGTCAGGATTCAAATAAGGTAAAGGGATACATTTAGTGCATGTGCATACATGGTGAGTGTCTGAGCTGTCTTGGGTAGTTGTAGGATTGATGGAAAGCTTTTTTTTTTTTTTTAATAAAATTAAGGTGGTAGGGTTATGGGCAGTACCAGGGTTAGGATTAGCATTTATTTCTATGGTGGGCATATAGTTTATGTCCTTAGACTCCCTTCCCTAAATAGTCCTCCTCTTCAACAAGTAAGACAGACAGAGCCATTCCCACCCTGGGACTGACTGCACCTCCACACCATGTACTGTCCCTTAGCATGCATGCTGACAGAGGTATTGAGGAAGTCCAGACACACCATACTGATCTAGTAGACCTTGTCTATTTCAGTAGTGATTATCTTCATAGAACCCAATCATGTTTGACTAGCACACTATATCATAAACCACAAACAAGTATACTAGTATTTATGATTTTCAGCAGTCTACTGTGAGGCATTATTTCTGTGTCTTTCCCCAGAACAGATGTAAAACCAAGAGTTCTGACATTTTGTATATCCCTGTATTTTTGCTAAGGATTTTCTTTTGGCAATAGTCTTTTGGCACCACACTTTTTAGCAAATATGGCTATGACAGAAGCTTCCCACAACAGTTTTCTCTCTATATGCAGTGAGGTGACTCAACTGGACATTTTGTCATAACTTTGAAAAAAACTATTTTTTTGTCTTCTTCCATAGCTTTTTTCCACCCATCCATTTCCCATCCATATGTGATCTATCCTCAAGATTTAGTCCAGTATTTAGATCTTCCCCTGTACTGAAGTAATCTACTGCTCTCTGTTGTAATTTCCAAAGTCTCTGAAAAATCTTTTCTTTTTTTGTACTTGATCCACTAACTGTCATCTTATCTAGGTTTCTGTTCAACCTGCTGGATTAACTTTTTTATCTTGATAGTGGCATACTCTAATGTCTTGTTGGACCTTGTCCCTAATCTCGATCCTTTTAGGCCCTCTTCTTGTTTTCCTTTTTTCCAACATTGCCTTCATCTGATACATTTATCCCCTCTCCTAATTCCTTCTTTAATGCAGCTTTGTTGCTCATGTATTCTCAGATCATGGGGATCATGACAAGTGCAAGGCTACTGAGTCCTGTGACAATTATGCCCTGCCAGTTCCCACCCTATATTGTACCTTCCCTCTCATGGAGGGTAGTCTAGCCAAATCCAGGGTTAATTTATAAATACCTATACAACTATCCAGGTCCCATTTTACGGACAATAGTGTATTACACTGCTTTTATCTGCAGCATGAGGTAATACAGAGATGTTGAGTAAAGAATCTGTGTCTCCACATTAATTTTAATTAGCCTGCTGAAGCATGTTTAGATGCCTCATTCTGAAATTTGTGGGACTGCTCAATCTTTGAAGGTGCAATACATTGTGGACTACTGTGTCACTGACTGCTCAGAAGGAAAATTATAAATCACCTCTGAGCATGTAAGATACAGAAAACAGGGACTGTACCTCTAGTTTTTTTATGATAGGTTGGGGATTTTAAGCCCCTGACTCTCTTTGTTATGGACCTACGAGATATTTCCAACTGTTTGATGTTTCTCATGATGTACATCCTAAAGGGGACATTGTGTTCTAGAACTGGTTTGATCAGTGTTGAATACAAGGGACAGTAACATCTATAGATATGTATGGCATTCATTTATTTATCTGTTTTTCTGGGGGGGGGGGGGTGCTATCTGACCTGTAAACAAAAGCAACTTGATCTCTTCACTTGTTCATTGCAAATTCTGGCATTAAGGGGTAGTGTGCATATAGGTTCATAGGTGTGTGCTAGGCTGCCCTGGAGCCTTTACAAGCCTAGCCCATAGGATTACCCTGGCATCATGCCACCCGACCTTAGTTCCCAGGTGCTTCTGTCAAGTAGAGCCACTGGAGTGATCCCAGGGGGTGAATTTTCTATTTCCCATCTATTCATCAAGATTTCTCCTGAAGAGGCCCAGTGAGGGGCTCCGCTTGACATGTATGGGAAGTCTGTTTCATAGCATGGACAGTCTCTGGGTTATGAACCTGTCCCTCCAGCTTGTTCTGTTGATTGTGGTAATGAGATTGAGGTCTCTGGAGTGTGTAGTGTGGAGGGATTGGGATTTCTTTAGATATAGCATTTCTAACAGAGGTGGGTTAGATAATGCTTTGTAAGTCAAGCAGAAATTGCCTCTAAGTAGGCAATATAAGACAGAGAATATTTGGAATTTTTTTGAGTCTGTCCATATAGGACAAGTGTTTAAGGCCCAGGATCCTCTTTGTGAGGTACTTTTGCTGCCTCTCCAGTTGTTGCAGGTGTCTAGTGAGGTACATGCCAAATGGGCCATTGTACTTGATGATTGGCCTAATGAGGGAAGAGTAGAGGGAGACAATGACTTATTTCTTCCTGGATACAAAACCCTTAGTAATGAGATGTGGCATATAGAAGGACTTTCTGACCACAGTGGCAATGTGGTGGTCAAAAGAGTGGTTGCTGTCAACCTGTGTTCCCAGATCTCTTATAATGCCTACTGCGTTCAGTGGACTACCATCGATGGGGTAATTCATGGGAACCAGGTTTTTCCCAAAGGGGATGATGACGCATTTTTTGGCATTGAGCTTAAGGCCATGGTTCTGACACCAGTTGTTGGTCTCAGTGAGGCCTTTCTGTTGGATGTCAATATCACTTGAGGAGTTAATTATGGCTCCCAACTTGCAGTCATCTGCGAACTTTGTCAGCCAGAGTCCCTTCATGTTGGCCTGAACTTCAGAGAAGTAGACACCAAACAGGAGAGGACCCAGGACCAAACCCTGTGGGACTCTACTCATGACTCGTCGGCAGTTTGACTTGGGAGTCAGCTTCTTTCACACTGTGGGCCAGTTTGCAACCCACCTAGTGATATAGGAGTTGATGCCTAGCTTAGTGAGTTTTTCTATGATTCCTGAGTGGGAATGGTATCAAAGGCCTTGGCCAGACGAAGGTAGGCTGTATGAACCATCTTGCCTTCATCCACAGCTCTGGTGACTGACTCAAAGAAGTCGATCAGGTTGCATAGGCATTATCTACCCTTCACAAAACCAAACTGTGTGGGATACACAGTTTGGAGATTCCCTATATCCTTGTTTATTAGGTCCATGATGATGCGTTCCATAGCTTTGCATATCAGACTCGTCAGGCTAATGGGGCAATAATTCCCAGGATCTGTAGTCGCTCCTTCTTTGTGGAGAGGGATGACTCTAGCAGTGTGCCATTTGGTATGGACAAAGCCTGAGGTGAGGCTGTAATTGAACAGGGCACACAGGTGAGGTGCTAGTTCACTCTGTAGTTCATGTAGAACACAGCCAGGGATATTGTCAGGTCTCATAGAAGATGTATTCTTGGTCTTGGGCAGAGCTGTTTTAACCTGTGCAGCAGTAATACTGGGTGCCTGGCAATCTACTGGTATTGTGATTGGTCCTTTGGTGGGGGAGAGAGGGTTAAAGTTGGCACTGAATCTGTCGGCCAGTATATTGACAATATCTGATGGCTTGGTATAGGAGCTGCTATTGTGCAATTGCTCTGAACAAATCTGGGTAATGAAGTGGAGATTATTTACATAACTACAGAAGGCCTTGTGGTTGTCTTTACTATCTGCTGCAATTGTGTTTACATAGCTAGCTTTTGAGGATTTGATGAGGGATCTCAACTTTTTGTTGAGGCTGATAAGGGAGTTTTTCTAGTCTTGGGACATCACATTATTCTGCATTAGTTTCCTCCTTCTGTTGTAGAGTTTGTTTATGGCAGGGAACCACCAGATTGGCTTCCTTTTTTTTGGAGAACAGCGTCTTGGTTTTCTATTGGGTATGGCGAGATCTATGCATTTGTGTACGTCAGTAAAATAAATGCACATATTTAATCTCTAATTTTTTTAATATGCTACTAGGCAACAGAATTGTTGTGCTAGCTGTGCTGTGGATGATAGTATCTGGCCCTCTTCATTTTCTCTTCTTAAAATCTGGCATTAAGGGCTATGAGCATTTGTGTAAGATAATTTAGAAGATATATATTCCTTTTTTTTTTTGTGATTGGCCTAGGTGTGCTGTGGATAAAAGTAAGTTGTCACCATCATTTGGTGACATGCTTTCTTTGATGTGACTTGCTAAGTGGTCTATATGGTACACATGTGAAGAAACCAGTAATTGATAGTCAAATGGTACAACATGGTAGTGATATCAACTTTGATCTCTGCTAGAGCCATTATTTTGAACTGCAGGATTTTCTCATGTAACAAGATGTTGATGTGGCCTAACATCTCCCTGTGCTGAATGTGCCTAAGTTTTGGAATAGAGATTGCTCAAATATTTATTTATTTATTTTATTTGCAGTTTGTTTACCAGGATAGTCCATTGGGCCATTTGAACCCGTTTTCAATGGAGTCCTGGGGAGAAAAGCTCCAATAGCACTCTAGGTTACAATAGTTTAAAGATTATATTTATACAAAGGTTGCAGTTTTGAACAAGACCTTTACAAATATGGATGTGTACTTGCTTTGAGTTAATTTCTGGTGTCCTGTACATGCTTAGATGTAACAATGTTTTGGCAAAAACACCATGTGAATATTATTATCTTCAGAAAAACTGGTTTCCTCTGGGATACTTCTCCTAACTCATCTGATGCTATTGTTGAGATTCCTGCAAATATGCTAAGCCAATGTCAGTGACATAGGGTTCCCATGCATATGCACCACACCTTCTTCATCTTCAGTTGCTGAATAGTCAATGGAAGTTATTCACTGAGGAGTTGTGACGTAATCTCCTCAGCATGATACCTGTAAGCTTAGCTTGCCCCTTCCTCTACTGAAAGCCAGTGCCATTGTTATTCATCAGGCTTCACAAGTTATGCACTTGTAGATGCTAGGATACCTGAAAGGTGTCTTATCTGCACAACTGATCTGTCTTTAACTTTGGATAAGTTTTTATAATCTTTGTCTTTATGCCGTGTGGCTATCTTGGGCTGTTTGTGCATTTGCTGGCTTGCCTGAACTTTCGTGTTACAGCTCAGCTGTTTAAAACCCAGACTTTGCCTTTTGCACCCTTTTCTTTTCTGAAGTCATAGCTCATCCCTGTGGGACACATGACTTGATGTTTGTGATATAATCCTACTAAGTGTTGTCATCACATTTGCTTTGTTGATGCTGCTGTGCCAAATGGCCTTAGCTGCTTGATCCCTATTGTAACAACTAAATTCATACGATGACTGAAATGCAAGAGTCACTGTTATACAAAAAATGACTGTATATTAAAAAATATTGTTGGAGATACTCATGTTTATCTAGCTTCTTGAGGAAATATGTGAATATTCTGAATAACAGTGAAGAGAAAAACTTGTTGTGGCAGCCTACAAAGGACAACTATATTTAGAGTAAGCAAGAACAGCATGCACACTGCTAAGAATAGTGATAGTAGGCACTGCATAGCATGAAGTAAAGAAAATACTATGTTGCATCAAAAGCATGAACATGTGCATACAAAAGCAGTAGTACTTGCTAATATACCTAAAAGGTAACAAGGCAGAGGACTAAAATTCTATGTAAGGTGATTATTATTTTTTATGATTTGAGTATTAATTTGCAATTCTGTCAGTAGCCAAGATGAATTGTAATGTGTACATTTCAATCATGTCTTCAGGAATACTTAAGACACCTGTATATTAAAAAACATTTTTTAATATGATTTACAGTGAAAATGCTATTCAGATGTTAGGAGCAAGGAGAGAGATGAGGGAACACTTTTACTGAAACATCAGGCAGACTGGGAGCTAATCTGATTCATGTTTACTGTCATGCAAAGATGAATCTTGCAGGGTGGGAAATGTGATACTCTTGCTAGCGGAGGGTTGGAATTTGGGAGGAGTAACTTAAGAAGAAACTCAAGCAGATCAAAACTGAATGTCAAAAAAAGTCTTATTATCTCAGCATGGAGCTGATAGCTCTGGAAGCTTTTTTCATAGAATGTGTAACATCAGCAGGAAACACATTTGCAAGAGGCATTGTGTGGCAACAAATTATACTTTTAACTGTACTGTCTCAAAATTAGCTGTTCTTCCATTCTAAGTGAATGGAACGGTCATCTGACAGTCCAGCTATGGGTAGGGTTGCCACCTTCGTTCACGGCTAAAACCGGAGCCACGCCACGCCCCTCGCGTCACCAGTAACCCCGCCCGCCCCACCCCCTCTCCTGCCAACAATACCGCCCATTTTGTGATGTCACGACAGCATCACTCAACGGGAACGCCCTCTTTTTTCATTCCCGCCGCCTGCCTTTGGCTGATTTGCTATGCTTTTCTGTAAGAAAAGCATAGTAAATCAGCCGATCAACGGGAACGCCCTCTTTTTTTGCTCCCGCCGCCTGCTTTTGGCTGATTTGCTATGCTTTTCTGTAAGAAAAGCATAGTAAATCAGCCGATTTACAAACTCCGATAGTCTGTTTCCTTTTTGAAACAGAATACCGGAGTTTGTACAGTGTTTTCCGGACTACCGGAGAATCAGTTTGATTTCCTGATAGTCCGGAAAAAAAATGAAGGGGTGGCAAGCCTAGCTATGGGCATTGTAATATCAGAAACAGTGTACTCTCAGAGTATTATGGGGAAGATTTTTCTTTAGAAGAAAACAGACTTTCATGAGGATGTTTGCCCCCAGTAGGGCATTCAGGGTTACAAACAGAATAAAATTAGTAGTGACTACTTTTTCTCTGGTACATATAGGTTTGAAATGAGCCAAACTTAAGGAAAAGTTTAAAAAAATATGTTTTTTAAATTATTTTCCTACAGTTGTCCACAGGGCCGGCCTTAGATGAAAAGGCACCCTAAGTGAAGTAGTGACCCGGTGCCCCTTAAGCCCCGCCCATGCTTTACTCATGATACATCCCTATTTGAGCCACACCCACAGATAGGTCACTCCCCATGAAAACCACTCAGTTATTTTCTTCAGTTTTTTTAAATGCACAAAAATTAATTTCTACTGTAACAGGTTTTTCATTACCAAGCATTTTCCCAAAATTATGAAGTCCAAAATTAATACCAGATTTCATCTGACAAGTAATAAGATCCAAACTTAGAGCCAGCTAACAGAGAGAGACACACATACACACACTTACTTTATGACATAATGCAGTCCCAGCAGGTGCCCAAAGTTGTACCATTAGGTGGCAGGTACCATTCACCCAGGCATCTGAGCTTTTGATTACAGGACATTTATTGCAGAATATTTTAAGGGTTACATTTCACAGCCCTCCTGCCTTAAACATAACTTTTGTTCTGTCTCTGTCAGGACTGGAATGACAAAAAATCAAAGGGAGACCTGTTTACATTTTTTGAACGCTATTTCTTTAAATTAATCACTATTTTTTCAGCAAAAACTCTGTTATGCTTTTATCTCCATGTTTATACTTCTTGACTGTATTGTCTTCATTATTTATTAAATGTAATTTACCTCCTTTTTTTTCAAAAGTCGCCAGTTTTAAGAGGGATTAAGAGGGGCAGAGCAAAATTTTGAGTCAAAATAAGAGACAGTTGAGAGAGAGGTAAATTGCAACAACCACAGATTTGCAAGCCACACTGTCATGATCACATCACCCATTTATAACTAAACTCAGTAACAAGGCAAACGAAACACATTTACAGACAACGGTTGAACAAGACACAGGTACATTCACTTAAGAACAATAAAAATAAACACTTACTCCAGATGCTACCTTCTTCTGCAACCTTTGTACTACCACAAGTGTACAGGGCTGGGTAGTTTTTGCTATCCTTACCATTTTATACCGCTATTTAAATCCAAAAGCACCACCAACTAACCCTAGACACAGCTGTGCCACGTCACAAAAAGATGCACCTAAACCCCTACATTAAGTAGGGAGAAACACAAACACTTTTTCTATACCTGGTCTGTATTACTACTGCAACGTCTGACCCTGGAAGCAGTCTAACCTAACTGGCTGCTTTTGATTCGCATTACACTAGCTTACAGGGAGTAATCACAACACTTTTTTCCTGAGAATACTCACATCTAGCACATGGTGCACCTTAGAAACTGGAAGCATCAAACCTTGGCTAAATGACTACTGAAATAAACACAAGCACAAAAGATCCCAATGACAAACTCCAAAATGAAACCAAGACAGTAAAAAGAGGCTACAAAACTTTTAATAAATCACCATGAATCAAACAATAAAACTGATAAAGTAAGTATGCGAATGGAGGTTACGGACAGGGTAAGTAAGTGTGGGAACGGATCGGTGTAAGGTGAGTGTGCGATAGGGGCATTAGGGTTAGGCAGCGAGTAAGGTGAGTGTGCGATAGTTAGGGACTTTAGGGTTAGGGAGCAGGTAAGGTGAGTCTGTGGTAGTTAGGGGCTTTAGATTTAGGGAGCAGGTAAGGTGAGTGTGCGGTGGTTAGGGACCAGGTAAGGTGAGTGTGCAGAAGTTAGGGACTTTAGGGTTAGGGAGCGGGTAAGGTGAGTGTGCGGTAGTTAGGGACTTTAGGGTTAGGGTTAGGTTAAGGTGAGTGGATAGGTAGTAGTGAAGGGTTAGAATTATGTTTTTTTTAAGTGTATTTGTGTGGTTTACTTATTTTGGCGTGCTTGTGTTGTGTGTGTTTCGGAACAAGCAAATTTTTTCCCTGGGAAAAAATTTGCTATTCTGTATGTTCGATATTTTGTGGTTTAGATATTTTAGGTACGATGAAATAGCGTTCGCTATTTAAATTGTATGATAGGGTAATATAAACGCTAATCCAAGTGAGAGGGAATTTACAAGTAAATGGAGTACAACAAGGTCAATTTCAAATGATGAAACCACAGTGTACAAACTAAACTACAAATAAAGAAATACAGATACAATTCTCTTTGGGACAAATTTTGCTATAGAACATGTATGAGTTACAAATGTTCTTTGGTTCACTTTCCTGATTGTATTAAATTATAATATATAATAATTAAATTATAACCCCTGATTAATACAGTACTACTTGTTATAGTGTGTTTTTAATTTAGTTTTGAACATTTTTCCAGTAAGCAATGAAACAAAACATATGAACCAATAGCAAAACTGCCCAATTTTGAGCATTTCAACCATAAACGCCACTCAAATTTTGTCATTACAATCCACCGATATTAGTCAATATGCACAATCTCTGCAGAAGTAAAATTCATCTGAATAACTCCACATTATAGAACTCTGTAACTAATGAAAAGGTTGCTGCTAGCAAACAACTTCACATTTCAGTGTTTCATCTACCAATTTAGTGTCTGCTGCCCTTAAAGAATAAATTGCCTATGTTAAATTAAAAAAAAAGTAAGCTAGTAATATTGCACTAGGGAATGGATGGCAAACTGAAAACAAGTTCATAGTTACTAGGGCATGTCATCCAAAGGATGGCATACTCAGGACTGCACCCCCTTAAAATACAACACAGTGTCAGCAATGCATCTACATGCTGTAGCAGTAGAACCCACAGCCTTTTGCTTCAAAATGCAAACATGCTACCTGTTGTAATACTAACACTGCTTTAAAATTCTATACCACAACTGTGACACCATTTACAAAACAAAACAGTTGCACATTGTAAACAGACTTTGTGCAGCAGTAAACATGTCTTCCCTTGAAGCTCACAGTTCCTTGAAAATGTACTTGAAACTAAATTCTTTGAAAAATGAAGCTTGGTAATTGAGGTAGAGGATTCAGGCTCTTGTCTCCTGTAGACAGGATTTGACATTTGAGCCTAAGCAACTTACTAACCACTTGCTAACCCTAACTAAGGCATTTCTCTGTCACACACACACACACACACACACACACACACACACACACACACACACACACATGCACACTCAACCTCTTACAGCATGAAATCTGGACAATGCCAAAAATAAATAGGGACAGATTATAAATATTGTTCTCATGAACTTAGAACATTTCTAGAACAACAGGATTTGTGTTAGTATGCATTATTGAAAGGATATAAAGTCTAAAATTTAAATGTCATTATTTAGCAACTTCAATCCCTTTTATGAGGAACAGACAAAAATATAGGACAAAATCTGTGGACATTCTGAGAAAACCTAGACAGTTGAGGGGGTATGCCACCTACCTCTTACACACAAACACATACACCTGTGGGTAACTTGGGGATTGTCAGTGCACCTACTACATGCCTTGTGATGTAGAATGAAACTGTACCACTTGGCAAAAATCTATATAGGCACAAGGAAGATATGTGGACTGTACACTGAAGGCACCCCATCTAAGAATTGAACGAGAGAACTGAGTACTATGAAGGTAGAGCAGTTAAAGAAAGGAAAACAAAACTGTGCTTTGCTTTCTTAAAGAATATGTTCAGGTCCAATGTATTTTTGAAATCTGCCTGGAAGTTAGCCACCCATATAGGTTGTTATTCTTAACTTGTGGAATGCAGTGACAAATACAAAATATAGCTTATTTAGTTATTTAAAATAAAGATGAAAACAGAATGTTTTTGCTTGTATTCTGGAGGGTACCTGCTCACCTTCTGTCATTAAATGTTGTCATGTTTAGTAGTGGTATGATATGACAAAGTACTTGGCTTAAAAAGCAAACGAAAGAACAGAAACATATGGGAAAGAAAAGGAGAGCAAAAAATAAATCACAGAACTCTGTGAGTTTGCTTTTCTGGTCATGTCCTCTGGTTACTAGCTAAAGAAGCACACATAAAAAAGCACCAAAACACACATGATTATGCTAACAAAGTACAGCACTGAAAAGGGGAAATGGCTATGTTCTTGAGAAAGCTTGGCAGAAATCTAATATTATATTCATAATAAAGTACAAATTACATGACCTTCTGCCTCCAAGAACACATCAGTCAATATTACAACCTTCAAAGCCTTACAGCAGAAAGGGCGAGAACATCAGATGTGATGGGAAATATTTTTAAAAGTCGTATTTTTCCATTAGTTATTTTATGTGAAAACCTGAGCAGAACAATCACTGACCAAGACCAAACTTCTAAAGCTGGTGGAAATAGAATGCAGATGCCAGTTAAGAAAATAAATATATTGAACAAGTGAATTAACTAAATCACACAGCCATACAAGACATATATATGGCCATTTAAACTTAGAGAGTTGTTGCACTTATCTGCTGCTTTACCTTCCATTTCTATGGGACCCTCTGGATGCCTCTGTTGACCTATATTCACATTTTCTAGGATGACATTCCAGTGCCTCATCAATCTGTCTGAAAAAAAGAGATTCCTGAAGTTTCATTGAAATGTTCTGCTGCTTAGCTGTCTTACCTGCCCCCTCTCCCACCTATCTTCTTCACAAGACCATATCACCTTCCTCTACTAGACAGCATAATATATTGTAGTCAAGCCCCTACTCACATCATTCTTGAACACTGCACAGTCATTAAATGTTAAACCCTTCTTTATATGCCTAACCCTCCTCTTGGTCATCTCTTCAGCAACAGCATTTTAGTAATGCACTTCTGCATATTTCAATTAAAATTCATACAAATCAGTTTTGAAGCTTAGAATTTTATGGTGGCCCCTAGATAATTCAATTATAATATGTACTGAAAATCCTTTACACTACATTGTCAAACATTGTATTCTTGCAATAATCCCCACATCAATAAGCCCCACATACACAAACATACATACACACCTACCTCTCACTTGTCCATTCTTGCTTCACTGCACAGTCCAAACATCTTCTGCAGTTCATATTCCATGTGCAGAAAACAAAGATGTAAACAATCGGTCATACAGGCACAACAGGTGTTTGTGACTTGTTTTCACCATCTGTGGCTGTAAAGGGTGGTCATAAAGGTGAACACCCTTAAAAAAACATAATTTTTTTATTAAAAGAAAATTAATCTCCCAGCTGCCACAGGCAGTCTCTGTTTTATGGGCAGTGTCCCGCCAAGAACAGCACTAATCCAGACTATCAAGACTGGTTGAAAAAAAATAAACTTTCATTAAAATAAATAAATAAATAAATATTGCACCCTTTATGTGATTGGGCTGTATGGCAGCCTAGGTGGTCGCCTAGTTCACATGTGTCTAAGTCCGACCGTGGTTGTCCTTTAAGGACTCTCATCTACAAATGTGGGATACTGTCAAATGTTTTCTTAGAGTCTATTCATGCCATACTTCAATTCTTCCCTTTTTTACAGTTTTCCATTATGACTTTGTTTAACAACAAATGATCCTTTGATCCATACGACTTTCTTTAGTCACCCTTTTGTTCTATTACCATGATTGAGTTTTCTTCTGACTACAAACTCTGTTCATAGGTTCATGGGTTCATACTAGGCTATCTGCCCTAGGGCATTTATAAGCCTAGCCAGAGTGTGTGTGGCTTTCACCACCCCTTAGGATGAGAATACTATACCCATTAGTTTGCTGTGCCTCTGTCCAGCAGTGATACAGAGATGATTCCCGGGGTAAACCTACGATCTCCCATCCACTCGTCAAGATTTCTCTTGAACAGAGTCAGTGAGGGGCTCTGCCTCACATGGACTGGGATTCTGTTCCATAGTGTAGGGAGTCTCTGGGTGATGAATCTGTCCCTCCAGCATGTCCTATTTATATCCGTGTTGAGGTTTAAGTCTCTTGCTCTCGTGGCTCTGGTGGATTTGGATTTTTGAGGTGGAGCATGTCCATTAATTCCGGGTTGGACATGGCCTTGTATGTCAGGCACAGATCACCTCTGAGCAGGCGGTATGCGACTGAATAGAGCTGGAGTTTCTTCAGTCGGGCATCGTATGACATATGTTTGAGCCCCTTTATCCTTTTGGTGAGGAACTTTTGGGGTCTTTCCAACTGCTGCAGGTGTCGGGTAAGGTACATTCCGAATGGGGCATTGTACTCAATCATTGGTCTGATAAGTGAAGAGTACAGGGGTACAATGACCTCTCCTGATCTGGATGTGAATCCCTTCATGATCAGGTGGGCAATGTAGAAGGTCTTCCTAACCACTTTGGCAATGTGAGTGTCAAAAGAGAGGTTACTGTCAACTTTGGTCCCCAGGTCCCTGATAACTTCTTTTGGCATCTATTCCAATGTATAGTTTATACATCATTGGAAGACAAGTTATTGGTCTACAGTTTTTAAGTTAGCTTGCAGGTTCAATCTAAAGTAGGAGCACTATTTGCCCTTTTGTTAACCATGTTGATGTTTGTTCAGGGTTCGCATACAAATAGTTCTTACTCATGGCTAAATTTTCATGTAAAGACATTAACACTTTTAGCTAGAAGTTAGGTAGTGCATCCAGGCCTTGAGTTTTCCATTTAGGAGCTTTTGTTAATTTTGTTTCAGTATTTCCATTTATTCTTCATCTCATTTCATATCCTGTACATTTGAATTTCTTATTTTCTTTTACTACTTCTATGCATTTAGCATCTTTGTTATGCTCCACAGCATCTTCATAGACATTTCTCCCAAATTTATCTATTTCTTCTTTTTTGGTGGTGTTTCAATTCCTTTTGCCTTATTTGCCAGTTCTCTATAAAACTTTTTTGGGTCATCAATAAATTGCTTATTTTGTACGTTTCCTTTATATTTATCTGTGTATCTTCTAAGTTTTTCTGCCTGTGCTGATATTTTTAGTTTATTATTTGCGATAGTGCATGATAAATCCTGATCTGTTTTGAAACTGTGCATTACTTTTATCATGTCTATCTTTCTATTTTTTTGCTGAGCTGTTCCCTCTTCTATACTCTTCTAACGGGGATACCTCTTGTCTTAACTGCTTTACAGTTTTCTCTGTTCAATACTTCCATGATGGCATTTGATTTCTCCCTTTCCTTTTGCTTATTGCCTTGTGTTTTGTGGCAAGATTTCTGTTATTAATTTAGCTGCACAGTAATATATTTTATTTACTTCTGTTATATCACATGAATCTCTATGATCATTCCTAATTACTGTGCTCATTTGTTTTATCAAACTTCTAACTTTTTGGGTTTTATTCACTTTCTGTAGTCTTATTTCTTTCATTTATCTTAATACGTCTGTCCATCTCTCTTAAATCAAGCAACTCTCCTCTTAGATCATTTTCTTCTAAATTGACAGCACAATGTTTGTTCTCCATTTCCTGAGGGCATTCTATAGAAAGTTCCACAGCATCATCCTGTGGCACATTCTCTTCAGTTTCATCATGTGCCATCCATTGCTCTTTCGTATGGGAACTCACTGGCCTATCACACCACAAAAATGACTGTGTCAGGGTGGACTGTGCTTCCCTTGCTGTATAACTTCAACTGGACTTTTGTACTGATTTCCTATGAAAGGTTCCAAAGTATCCTCATATGGCAACTGATCAGATGTCTCCCACTCCACTGGTTCCTCCTTAATTTGAGGCTCCACTGATTTGCCCTGCTGTGATATAGCAATCTATTTTCTAGACTAAATCTTTCACTTCAGAGGTAATCCATAACCTCAGTTTTTATTTCTTTAACTTCTCCATTACTTATCCTCTTTTCTACTTTTCCTCTTGTTTTCTTATTTTTTTGTATTGTAAAGTTTTCCAAACCTTATTGCTTTTGCCTGTATTTGCTTTCTTCTTTGCATACATATTGCACCGTATTAAATCTTTCTCTTTCCCATGTCCGTATTTCTTCTTCAGATGTCTCCTGCTTCATCTTTTTCTCCTAACTTGGGAGACCTGTGTTAGACTTTCTACACTAAATCATTCACTTTGCAGGTATTCCATAACTTCAACTTCTACCTTACTAATCTTTTGTTCTACATTTACTGATTGTGATCTTATTTTTTGTATTGTGAAATTTTCCATATCTGGATGCCTTTGCCTATATTTCTCTTTGAATATCTTTGGGGGCTGCTTTTTTTGCATTAACTAATTTAGCTAAATCTTTCCATAAATATTGCACCATATCAGACCTCTCTTTCTTTCCTGTGTCCATATTTCTTTTTTATACCTTTCACAAACCTCTAGATTGTGTTCTTTATATTTTTGCACTCCCTCAGTCACTTCTTTTTTTAAATGTCCCAATGTTTTTTGGTCTGTATAATGATTTTCATACATTTGTTGTATTAATGAACACAAATTTTTATTTGAAGCTTCCGATAAATTTTTTTCTAATTTCTCTCAATGTATTTGTATATCTTCTGTATGGAAGTTCTGGGCTTCTTGCATAATAGAATGAAACATAATTTCTTTTTCCTCAATAGTTCACTCTATTGACTTTATGGCTCTTTTTTGGCCTATCAATTTTTGTGATTTTTCTGTACTACTTCCTTCTACAACAGGGGGGCCCAACCTCACCCTGGGCCTGGTCTAGCCCCCACTGTAGAAATGTTTCCATGTCTTAAGGATTCTACCTCCTGGCACCAGTGCACCTACCAGCATTGGGTACTTTTTTATCCTGACTCTTGTGTACCCAGATATCTTTTTTTTAACCTACTGCTCATGACACATGCTATATAAAATGCAGTCTATATATCAGCATTATCTTGGTGAGATATTGTGAAAACAGGGTCTACCTCATGAAGGTTACTCACCAAGACTTGAGGATAAATTAAATTCCAGCAATACTACTTTCCATTGCTTGCTGATTTATCATCTCTCCATTCAGATCCAACTTCTGGCTATCATCAAAGACTGAACCAATACAATTTCATGAATTTTAATCATACTTTGACTTAGGAATGGGGTCCATTCCCATCATGGTATTAGAAAGCCAAAATACCTGGAGATATTAAAGAGAGAGATATTCTCTCACTTTCATAAGACCACTAGGAATGAAAAATGTAAATATGAATCTAACTAGCCAGTCTAAATTTCCAATGGTATACAACACATTCAATGAAAAATGAGTGACTTGGGAGAAAGATGACACTCCTAAAGCTAAATATGCACTTACCTCTTTTTTACTACTTTTAGCAAACTTTGCAGCCAGCATACATTTATAAACATCTGCAGACACCTTTTCAAGCAACTTTCAGAGTCCATCTACCTTCTAGTGTATGCGTCATGCTTGACAAAACATGTAAAAGAAGCAAGGGCATATTTAGGTGATTACTGCAGAATAGAAGCCTAACAACATGGTAATTAATGTTCCTCCAGATTAATTTTGTAATCACGGTAAAAGAAATACAAAACGTACATGCTAAACTTACTGAAATGCCTTGGAATGCCACAATTACTTATTTGTATGGAAAACTTTATTTGATAATAAAAATAGCATTCACAGACTTCTTTTTTGTAGCTACATATACAGTGTGTTCTGTTTCAAGGAAAGAAGCTTTTACTGAGTAAGTCCACATCTACTTGTACTTAGACTAATGTTATGTATAGCCTCATGGGTCAAATAAAGCTATGAACAATGTAGTATTTATATATGCATAGTGTTTTATAAAAAAAATTGGCCCATATAATCTTCATCAACACAGAAAATTATGTTTTAGCACATTGCAAGAAATTATAAAGAACAGACTGCATACAAGTGCTGTATAATACACAGGCAGGCCCACCATCAAGTAAATGATAATTCAAACCAACAAAAGCTTCAGAATTACTTAAATGGTTATCCATTTTAAAACGGCTTTACATACCTGATTCAGTTTACATTAAAATATTTCCCCAAGAATCATTTTGTTCCATTTCAGAAATATAAACACTTATCACATTCCTCACAGCTAAGTTTTGTCATAAATTCTCTTTTATACAAGAAAAAGGCAACAATTTTTGACAAGCTATTAATTACAGTTTAAACTCTGTACACAAGATGGCTGGCCATAAGCTTGTTTTGTTTTTACAGTACCATGGAAACAATGGTGATAAAATGTAGGATGCGTTTAGTGTTTTATGAAAAATATGAAATAGTATACATGTACACACTAATGCACTGAAAGCAGCGGTACACCTCAGTTGTCTAACAGTAATGGCAAGCATCGTGGCTCAGCTAGGAAGTAGTCCATTAAATTCTTCAATCAGTGCCACAGCAGACCTTTTATCACACTGTTTCAATTTAATAAAATATTTTATAATCTCTCCATTATCAGGTTTAAATTACATCATATCTATAGCAAGACTTATAACCAGAGATATTTCTGGTGACATATCTTTTTCCTTCAAGTGACTGGAAATATACTTTATAATGTAGATAACCTTTTAGTGCATGTCTATAAATAGTTTGATTTGTCAAAGTTCAGTCCATGAAACTCTTTGATTTTGGTTAAAAGCCCGTCACACAGGCTTGAGGCAACAGAATACTGGACCCAGTAAATCATGGGAAATATTTATCCCCATTGGCTTCTTCAACTTGTTTGAGGCAGGTGAATTTAATACAGGCTCATTTTTAAATGCTTTACTTCAGCTGATGAAGCATACATGCATCTCTAGGAAATAACACTGCTTTGTATCCTTCACATATATACAGAAAGTCCAGTGATATAAATGAGCATGTTATTCTAACACCTGTTTGGGGAATCGCAAGCAAAATACCAGCAGTAGTCTCTATGCATCATGAGGACTACAGTAGGAACACTCAAGTTTAAATAAACTAAAAATAAAAAGGTTTAAAATTAAGATTTTGTGCTCTTGTCATATAAATATCCTTCATTACAGCAGTATTAATTTCTGAACTATTCGCCCACATTAGATTAAATAATTTTATTTTCAGCAGGATCATGTTAACATCACCTCCTAGAGTTATAAACTGTATACAAAAATCCAAACCAATATTATGGATTTCACCATAAAAGCAGCAGTCATATGAAGCTTGTTTTAAATGAATGATCTTGCTGCTTAATCCTGGTATTATGAAATCCAACTAAAAATGGCCTGATGAAGGAAGAGTCATAAAACACATGCATACAAGGATGAACATTTTCTAATGCATGATACATATTCTTGACAACAGTTTCCAAAACATATCTTGACACAATCTTTGTGGTATGAAACATCAGGCACATTTCAGCATCATTTAACAACCAGACTCTGCTAATACTTGAATCAGCTGGTTCTGGATGTTTGGTTAGACAAGAATATGGACTCTGTTTGGATTTATTCTGAAAATGTCATTCCCTCATTTCTTCATGGGACACACAGCACTTTTCCATCTCAATATAAATAAAACTCAGCAGTAGGGCACAAGGTCATATGCTGAGATCAGTACTGCATTCTTTGTATGGTCTTGGCCTCAACACTGGGGGAGGATGCCTGGAGTTTTTGTCATTGTCATACTTGGAAATATGATCTCTAGGATCTCCATGTCTATGTCTTTCATTCCTGTTTCTTCTATCAGGTGACCGCTCTCTTATTCTTTCAGGTGATCTTTCCCTTCTCCTGTCCGATGATTTTGCTCTCCTCCTTTCAGGTGAGTATTCTCTTTTCCGGTCAGATGTTTGATCATTTAATCTTTCAAGTGAATTCCTTCTTCTAGTAGGTGATCGATCCTTTATTCTATTGGGTGACCTTTCCCTTTGCTTTTCTGGAGGATCATTGTTCCTTCTAGCATGTCTATCTCTAACTTCAAGTGTATTACCTGCAACTCTTGGCTGTGCCCTTCTTTCTTCTGGAGATCTATGCCTCCGATTATTTTGTTCACTTTCCATATTCCTTGCTGTTCGTTCTTTCCTTCCTTCATGTAAACCATCTCTTCTCCTAGCTGTAAAGTTATCATTTCGTTCATAAGTCCCATTCCATGTGCGATGTTCATTATGTTGTCTGCTGTGTTCTCTGCTGCTGTTAGTTTCTTTTCTTGGT